>NW_017677047.1:0-30853 GCF_001879085.1 Nicotiana attenuata
GGTAGACTCCGTAGTTTGGGATCTGTCCGTGGTGGTAGTTCACTTACACCTTCTTCTAGTTCTGGCCCTTCTTCTAGAACTGGAGGTTCCCATTCTCAAAGGTTTTCTTCCAGAAACAAAGAATCCTCTGAACCCTTACGCGAGCCTTTAGTGGAAGAAATGGTTCCAACGGACTTATCTTTTTACCATGACAGGGAATCTCTCAGAACTCAAGTCGCCTCTTTAAATCGAGTTGATACTTATCCTTCTCAAATTACTGACCCTTTAATCCCCATAGTTCGTAGAGATTGTCATTGGAGTGATGATTTCCCTATCATCATTCCTAATCCAAATCAGAGAATTACCTCCTACATTACTGGATTTTCTTTTGTTTATACGTATCCCTTTACTTTAGGGTTTAAACCAGCCATTGATCCAGTTATTCTGGATTTTTGTCGCTTTTTTAATGTCAGCTTGGGTCAAATTGGCCCAGTCGTTTGGAGGGCTGTCGCCTGCTTAAGGCACCTCACTAACTTGGCGGATGCCGAATTTACTTTTCCCCACCCAATTCATCTCTATTCCCCTAGGCTTTTTCGCAACGGCGTTTTTACCCTAGCAGCCAGGAGCAAGAGGGTTTTAGTGAGCCCTGAGGACGATAAAGATCGTGGCTGGTATGCCCGGTTTGTTGCTGCCCCCACTGCTGGTTTAGTGGGTGAAAATAACGTTCCCTTCCCCGAGAAGTGGAACTTTGCACGTAAGTATTAAATCTTCCTCGTGCCTTTCCCTTTCAGGTTTTATCACCTTTTCTAATGTCGCTTCTTTTTCCTTTCTCAGCAACCATGGGTGTCGTGGAAACCGTGCCCAACTTTCGTGGTTGGGTAGGAAAATTGTTGAAGGCCGCTCCAATGGAGGGTAGCTCGTGGAAAACCCTTTCCAGCCGTTATGGTTGGAAAGTAAAAACTCATGGTAAGGGTTTCTATTTTTCCTTGTCTGTATCTAAATATCTTCTTTGTTCTAACTTTTATCCTTCTTTTTATCAGGATTTGCTATTTGTGGGGTCACCGCAGAGTCAATCATAGCTGCTCGTGACTCTTTGAGTACTCGCACCTCTTCAGCCCAAGATGTATTCTTGGGTTCTTCAAAAAGAAAAGCTACTGAAACTGAAGAAGAAGATTCAGAGGAGGAAGATGAAGGTTCGCTGGTGATGAGGCCTCGAGCCCGGAGACGTATCGTCTCTGATGATGAGGCTGAAGTTTCCCCTCATCTATCTCCCTCCAAGTCTGTTATTACTCCAGTTATCATTCCTGATGATGACGTCTCTCCTCACGACACTCGTGAGTCTATCGATCAACTTTTTGCTAGTGGTTTTGGTAGTGAAAACTTAGGACCTATTTTAGATGAAATTCCCTTATCTTCTTCTTCATCTCCCGTACCTATGATTGCTCCTTTACCTTCATCAACTGTTGCTTCTGTTCCCCCTTCTATCGCTCTTCCTTTGTCTGTTCCTCCATCTATTGTTCACCATACGGAGGTGGGCTCTTCAAGTAAGAGTACTACTATGAGGAGCGTAACCATTGAAGTTCCTGCTAACAACAGCCTCTTGAGAAAGTCTGGTCAGGCTGATATTTGGATCGAGCCTTTGATTGGCCCCATTGAAAAAACAAAACTTGAAAGCCACAGCAACCTGACCCACATGAATGACATAGTGCATGCCACTTTAAAGGTATTCTTCTTTCCTATTTTTCTCCATTCTGTAAAAATTTTCGACACTGGGATTTTTGCTTCTCTTTTATTTGCAGGCCAATCTTATTGGCACTGAGCTGATGAGCAGAATCTCCCTCTTGGAGAAGGTAGCACGTGATTCTCAGTTTGAGGCAAACAACTGGAAGGAACAGTTTGGCAGTGTTCAACTCGACATGGAGGATTTACAAGAGAACAAGAGTGCCTTAGAGCACTCACTTCCGAGTTGGGGGTCATCAAGGCTTCGTTGAATCAGGGGGAAAAAGAAAGAGAACGTCTTGAGACTTCATTTTCTGAACAATTATCCAAGGCCAGTGAAGAAATCAGGGCATTGAAGGATCTTTTGAACCAAAAAGAAATTTATGCCGGGGAGTTAGTTCAGAATTTGACTAAGGCACAGGAGGATCTTCATGCCTCTGTGGATAGTATGCATGCTTTGGAAAATTCTCATGCCACCCTTCAATCTTCTTATAATTCTGTATTAGCTGAGAATGAAGGACTCAAGAATGAGGTCGCTGCTTGGGAAAGGGATTATGAAATCCTTGAGGAAAAAACTGATGTTGAGGTGAGTTGGGCCTTCCTAAATTCTCGTCGTGACACCTTACTAGAAATGGGTCAAGAGGACTTCAACCTTGAATCAGAATTAGCCAAGGTGAATGAAACCATCGCACGAACTCAACAAATACAAGATTTTTCATCTCCCGAGGTTGAAGTTCCCTTGGTTGAAACTCCCGTCGCTGAAGCCTCTATGAATGCTACAATTGCTTCAGATGTTGTACCTTCTTCAAGCTCAACTGTGCCCCTTGCTGCAAGCCAAGCTGGATCTCGTCTGTCGATGTTGTTCCAGTTGAGCCTGTTGATGATCCTTCCTCAGTTCTTTCTTCTTAGTGAAAAGATTTATATTTGCTTTAAATTCCCTTTTTTGCAGGTACCCATCTGGAAAACTATGTTTAAGGTTTTTGGTTTCTTGTGATATTTTTTTTTTGTAATCAAACCCCTGCTTATCAGTTAAGGTTTGATTTTAAAAGTTCAAGTCCCCAAGTCTTGTTTAAGGGGCATTTTTTGTATGAATAGTTCGATGACTAAGTTTATACTTAGTCTTTAGTTTTAAAATATTAAGAAGTTTGTCTTTAAACTTCCATCTGTTCTATTCGTGCCTTTTATTTTCAAGGACTTAAAGAATAGTCTGCATTTTTATTCTTTGAAAATGCTTTCATTAACCTCATGACTAAATAACATGAGTTTTATAAAAGATGGCCCTTTTATATTTTGACACTTAATGAAGAAGACGTCTCAACTTCATAATGGTGTGATCATATAATAAAAGAAATAGGAACACACATGTTTTTTGCAATAACTTCGAGAAATTTTTATTTTTGAACTTTGACAAGTTTTGAATAATACTTTACATGTGCTTGAATTACATCTATAACTTTCTCGTAACTGTTTTTTCTTGTGACAGATTTTTTAAGAAAAAATAATAAACACGAGGTTTTTCTTTATAACCCGTTTTAGAACAATAAATGCAAGGTTTTTTTTTACAACCTGCTTTAGTACACAGCTTTTACCCTAATTACATTAAGGATTTCTCTAGCCTTGGCTCATGACTTCATTTGACTTTTATTACTCTGCACTTGACTTTTTCCCAGGCTTGATTTTTCTTCAATCTTTTCTGCCCTCTTTATATATACTTGTGTATATTATGTAGTCCCCTAAGTGTTTGAGTGTTAAAGTATGAAGCCTCGAGCACTTGATAGTTTCTCTCATTCGGTCCTTTTCCTGAAAAGGAAATACATACGGGACTCGGAGGTACGATTATAGATGAAGACTGCTTAACCCGTTTAAACTTCTATCAGAATAATTGTAACCCTGGGCCAGGAATTTTAGTTTATTCCATTTCACCTTACAGGTCGTAACTCATTATTTAGTACGGGTTAGCGTTTTGCCTATCATCTAAAATCGTTAGTAAAATTTTAACAATTCAAAAACAAATATAATTTAACATGGTGATACCTGACCGTGGGTTTTTCCTTAGAAGTAATATCTCTTCAAATGAACAACATTCCAATGCGAAGGAATCACCTTCCCGTCCATTGTTTCCAACTCGTATGCTCCTTTTCCTGCAATATCTCGAACTCTGTAGGGTCCTTCCCAGGTTGGACTTAGTAAAATTTTAACAATTCAAAAACAAATATAATTTAACATGGTGATACCTGACCGTGGGTTTTTCCTTAGAAGTAATATCTCTTCAAATGAACAACATTCCAATGCGAAGGAAGCACCTTCCCGTCCATTGTTTCCAACTCGTATGCTCCTTTTCCTGCAATATCTCGAACTCTGTAGGGTCCTTCCCAGGTTGGACTTAGTTTACCCGCGTTGGCCGCCTTTGTAGATTGAAAAACTTTTTTAAGCACGAAGTCCCCAGTTTTGAAGTATCGCAGTCGTGCTTTCCTGTTGTAATATCGTTCGATCACCTGCTTTTGTGCTGCCATTCTTATTAATGCGGCTTCTCTCTTGCCTTCCAGTAGATCCAAATTGACCTGCATCTCTTCATCATTAGACTCTTGTGTTGCTTGTGAGAATCTTGTACTCGGTTCTCCTATTTCAACTGGGATTAATGCTTCAGCTCCATAAACTAAAGAGAAAGGAGTTTCACTTGTGCTCGTCTTTGTTGTCGTGCGATATGCCCATAAAACTCCGGGTAACACTTCAGGCCAATTACCCTTTGATTCCTCTAAAAGTTTCTTCAAATTGTTGATTATGACTTTGTTCGTTGATTCTGCTTGCCTATTGCCTACTGGGTGATAAGGTGTAGATGTGATTCTCTTAATTTGCCAGCTCTCAAAAAACTCAGTGACTTGAGCTCCGATAAATTGAGGGCCATTGTCGCATACAATCTCCTTTGGTACACCAAATCGGCAGATGATATTACGCCAAATGAAGTCTTTGACCTCCTTTTCTCGTACCTGTTTGAATGCTCCTGCCTCTACCCATTTAGTGAAGTAATCAGTAAGTACTAGCAAAAATTTTACCTGTCCTTTTGCTTGTGGTAATGGACCCACGATATCCATTCCCCACTTCATGAATGGCCATGGTGATATGACCGCATGTAACAACTCCACAGGTCTATGCATGTTGTTACCGTACCTTTGACATTTATCACATTTAGCTACAAAACTTTCCGCTTCTTCCTCCATTTTAGGCCAGTAATATTCTGCTCTAATCAAGGTTCTTACCAGTGATCTTCCTCCTGCGTGATTCCCGCAATGCCCCTCATGTATTTCCCTCATTACATACTCCGTTTGAGAAGGTCCGAGGCATCTTGCTAATGGACCACCGAACATCTTACGATAAAGATTCCCTTGTTTTAAACAGTAACAAGCAGCCTTTTTTCAAAGTGCATGCGCTTGCTTCTTGTCATTAGGGACGATTCCATACTGTAAAAATGCAACAAATTCGTTTCTCCAATCCCAAGTTAAATTATTAAAATTTACCTCATTCTTATCTGGATCGAGAACTGAGTGAAATAAATGTATAATTGCAGCATTTGCATCTTTTGCTACATCAGCTGCGGATGCGAGATTAGCTAAGGTATCTGCTTCAACATTTTCATCCCTCGATATCTGTATGACCTTCCAAGTCTGGAATTGCTCTATCAGTTCCCGTACCTTTTCCAAGTACTATTGCATCCTTGCTTCCCTAGCTGTGTAAGTCCCCAGCATTTGATTAACCACGAGCTGCGAGTCACTTTTGATCACTACTTGATTTATACCAAGTTCTCGTGCCAATTCTAAACCTGTAATCACAGCTTCATACTCCGCTTCATTGTTAGTTACGGAATGACATTTAATAGCTTGCCTAATAGTTTCACCTGTAGGTGGTACTAAAACAATTCCTAAACCTGCACCTTTTACGTTTGATGAGCCATCAGTAAATAAGGTCCATGTTCCTGGATTAGCCCCATTAAGTACTTGTACTTCTTTTTCTGCTTCTAATTGCATCCCTTGGCTAAAGTCAGCGATGAAATCAGCTAATATCTATGATTTTATTGTTGTTCTAGGTAAGTACGTGATTTCATATTCACTTAGCTCTATGGCCCATTTAGCTAACCTTCCTGACAATTCATGTTTATGCAATATATTACGTAGGGGGTATGCAGTCACTACAACAATGGGATGACATTGAAAGTAAGGTCTTATCTTCCTAGATGCCATGATTAGATCAAGTGCTAATTTTTCCAATTGTGGATACCGTGTCTCTGCATCTAACAAAGATTTACTAACATAATAGATAGGAGATCGTTTACCCTGCTCTTCTCGAACCAAAATCGCGCTTACCGCAACTTCTGAAACAACAAGGTAGATGAAAAGTTTCTCCCCAGCCTTGGGTTTTGCTAGCAAAGGTGGATTTGACAAGTATATTTTCAAATCCCTAAGTGCTTGTTGACACTCCTCATCCCATTCAAAATGATCCTGCTTCTTAAGAGCCGAGAAGAATTTAAAACATTTTTCCGATGATTTAGAAATGAACCTTCCCAAAGCTGCGATTCTTCCTGTTAGTCTTTGAACCTCTTTCTTGTTTGAAAGTATATCAGGAATTTCTTCAATGGCCTTAATCTGTGCAGGATTCACTTCAATACCACGGTTAGAAACAAGAAAACCTAAAAACTTACCTGATGCCACACCAAATGCACATTTTTCTGGATTCAACTTCATATTATATTTTCGTAAAATTTTAAACGTATCAGATAGGTGCGATATATGATCTTCTGAATGTTGAGTCTTAACTAGCATATCATCTATATATACTTCCATGGTTTTACCTAAATGTTCTTGAAACATTTGGGTGACCAACCTTTGATACGTTGCACCTGCATTCTTAAGACCGAAGGGCATTACCTTGTAACAGTAAGTCCCCCTGTCTGTTATAAAAGAAGTTTTTTCTTCATCTCCTGGATCCATCTTGATTTGATTATAGCCTGAATATGCATCTAAAAAACTTAATAGCTCATGCCCTGCAGTAGCATCAATTAACTGATCTATGTGGGGTAAAGGAAAGGAATCTTTTGGACAGGCTTTATTAAGGTCTGTGTAATCTACACAGACTCGCCACTTACCGTTCTTCTTAGGAACCACAACAGTATTAGCTAACCAGTTAGGATATTTTACCTCACGAATTGAACCAATTTTTAGCAATTTTTGAACTTCCTCTTGAATCACCTTATTTTTGAAAGTTCCTTGCTTTCTTTTCTTTTGCTTGACGGGAGGATATGATGGATCTTCATTCAACTTATGAGTCATGACTTCCGGTGGTATCCCTGTCATGTCAGAATGGGACCAAGCAAAACAATCTGCATTAGCTTTTAAAAATTCAATCAATTTACGTTTTACCTCCGGGCTAAGATTAGCTCCTATGTACACTTTTCTCTCGGGCCAATGTATAAATAACACCACGGCCTCTAGCTCTTCTATCGTTGTTTTGATGTTCTCGTTCTCCTCCGGTTCTTGAATGGTATCAGGTCTCGAATCCAGATCTGTTTGCTTTTGCTCAGGTGAGGTTGACTTCGTGTTACCCTCACCTAAATTCTGTAATTGCTATTTGTCTTCACCCTTAACAGTTGAATCTGCAATAGAATTGATGCTTCTAGATGTTTGTTGATCGCCTCTGATTTGGCATATTCCCCATGGAGATGGGAATTTAATAACTTGATGTAAAGTTGAAGGAACAGCTTCCATGTCATGAATCCATGGCCTCCCAAGAATCATATTGTAAGCCATTTCCATATCTACAACTTGAAATTTGGTATCTTTAATGACGCCTTCTGCGAATGTAGTAAGTATTGCCTCCCCTTTTGTTACAACACTAGAGTTATCAAATCCCGACAAAGTATGTGCCTTTGGAATTAATTTATCCTCCGCTTGCATCTCGCGCAATACTCGTATTAAAACAATGTTTACAGAACTACCTAGATCAACCAAAACTCGTTTCACGTTAGTGTCATGTACAAGTAAAGATATTACCAATACGTCGTTATGCGGAGTTATGAGCCCCTCGGCGTCTGCGTTGTTGAATATAACATTCTCCTCTTCCAGTACATGTCGAGGCCGCTTCCCACGGGTAATTGTCACTTTTGAAACCTTTTTATATGATACATCATTGATCTCTTCACCTCCACTTATAACGTTCACAGTTCTCTTGGGCGAAGGTGGTTTTGGAGGCTCCTGTATGTTCTTCATGTATGCTTGTTTACCTTTCTCACTCAACAACTCAGTAACATACTCCTGTTTTAACAAATGATCAACTTCACCTTGCAGAAACCTGCAATCTGTTGTTTTATGCCCATGATCGTTATGAAATTCGCACCAATGATCAGGGTTTCGTCTGTTCGGATTCGATCACATTTCCTTTGGCCATCGTACCTTATCTCCCATGCTACTTAAAACAGCCACGAGTTCAGAGGTGCTTACGTTGAAGTTGTAACCACCGAATCTTGACTTTACACTTCCATCATCGTCTCGTGACCCGCGTATGTTCTGGTCATTTCCGAACCTCGATGAGGAGCCTGACTCCTTGTTTCTAGGTTTGTGATCGTACCTTTGATTATCTTGCCTTGATCTTGAGTCTTTCCCCGCAGGTCCCATGTATGGCTCGTACCTGTTTTTACCGGATCTCTTTTCATTTTCCACACGCCTTGAGCTTACCTTTTCTTCTGTTTTATGTCGTAAAATAATGTCTTCTTCAATCCTGATCTTTGTACTGTATCTGTTGTAGACATCATTCCACATTGTTGCTGGGAATTCTCGAAGGCTTTCTTTGAGTCGCCTCGTGGCTTCTGAACTCTTCTCATTCAAATTACTAGCAAAGGCTATGGCTTCCCAATCGTCAAGTACTCGTGGCAGCGTCATTCTTTCCCATTGAAATCTATCTACGAACTCTCTAAGCAACACTGAGTCTCCTTGCTTGATTTTGAAGATGTCTTCCATTCGCTTTTCAACTTTTTGAGCTCCCGAGTGTGCTTTGATAAATAAATCTGCAAGCTCAGCAAACGAATTTATAAAATTTTCAGGTAAAAGAGAATACCATGTTAATGCCCCTTTAGTGAGTGTTTCACCAAATTTCTTGACCAAGACCGACTCAATCTCTTGCTTAGTCAAATCATTGCCCTTGACACCTATTGTGAATGCAGTAACGTGATCTCGTGGATCTGATGTACCATCATACTTTGGAATATCAGGCATCTTAAACTTCTTTGGAATTGGGAGGGGAGCAGCACTTGGCTTCCATGGTTGTTGGCAATATTTATCTATATCTACTCCCTTGATCACGGGCGGTACTCAAGGTATTTCCTCTATGCGCTCATTTTGCTCCTTAAGCTGTTTCTGCAAGGTTAGTACTAGATTTTGTAAATCAGAGTTAACTGGATTACCTAGGTCTCTCTCTTGTGTTTCACTAGGGGTTCCACCGCTGCCTGAATTAACCAATCCTGAACGAGGATTCTCCAAAGTGTTGTTGTTTGGAGTAGATGTGGGTGGAATAACAGGTAATTGGCTAACAAAAGCTTGAAGAGCTTTATTGACTTGAGAGGCAATAAGTTTTTGCAAAGCCTCATTCATGGTTTCAACATTTTCGAATTAAACCTGTCCATCTGTGTGAGATCCATCAGGAGTGCCTTCACGAGACCGTCGTGGGGAGCCTCGTGGAGAACCTTGTGGAGAGCCTCGTGGAGAGTCTCCTTGAAGTTCTTGGATTGTTTGAATTTCTGGGTTTCCTTGAGTGTTGTCATTGTTGTTCGACATGATTGATACAATCAAGAAAATTAGGTTGAGATATACTTGATTATCAGGTTCCCGGTAACGGAACTAATTTGTTTAACCAAAAAATAGGATTTTAGTCAAAGCTAGAATTTAGAAGAATCGGGTTACTGATAATCGAAAGAGTAAATAAAGAAAGAAATTTTAGAATAACAAAGTATGAAAGCTGGTAAATCAAAGTATATTTCAATAGTCATATCTCTCTACAATTGTTTGTTTCTTCCCTTTTTACAGCTCTTTTGGGATACGAGCCTTACCTTTGTCATAATAATGCTATTATGGGCAATTAATGACTTTAAATGTTACGTTATGCAATCATATACATTAAATACATATTCTCTAACGTTTCCAATAATTAATACTCATTAAATGCTGTATCTGGGCTCCTTTTTGCTGTTAGATCCATTCCTTTGATTCTTCACTATCTTTGAGTTTCAAATGTCTTGAATAGGTACGAGTGTTGAATTACTTGTATGACTGCTCGCACCCCCTCCATTTAATTTACTCGCATCTGTTGTTGCTCGTATCTGTTAACCAACCTTATTTCTTTGACTGTTTAACCAGTCTATATGTCATGACACGTCACCATATACATAAATACAATTTTCCCCAATACAAGGAGCTTGAAGCTGTAGTCGGAGCAGGAATGTTATTGAAGGCAGTTGTCTCACATTCGAGAGCCTTAACAATGTAACCATTTATGTTTGAAATGCCTTCTTTTGCCTCCTCCAAAGTTTTTCTCCTCGTGTGACAAATTGCATAAGTCATTTCAAAGAGAAATGAGACTCTTCTTGATCTTGGAGTTTGGCTCGAAGCTTCTTGATTTTGGATTTCAGCTTTTCGTTTTCAGCCGTCGCAATGTCATAGGTCCAACAAAACTTAGTATTTTTTCTCGTGTGTTTGCAATTTTTCTCCATGACCTTTTAGAAATTCTCTTCCATTATGGCTTTCTTCTCCTCGGTTGTAGTAGCCTCTTCGATTTTGGAACATAAGATTGCTTCCAGATTATTGATTTGTTCCATGGAAGCAGACTCAAGTTCCGCTGATGCGGTTACAACATCTTGTAGCTCAACCCACTTGGCCTTCAAATCCTCAAGATCTATAGGTAGTTGAGCGGCTTCCCAACTATGAGCTATTTTTCTTGCTCAGATTGCTCCAACCATGCTTCAAGATCACTCATTTGAGCAAGTCTTGCTTCTAAAATTGGGAGGCGCTCAGCGAGTTGATCTCGTTCAGTAGCAAAGTGGTCCCGCTCAGCGGTAAGTGCTTCTTTGTCCAAGATCATCTTTTGTAAGCCGTAGTAGGCAACACGGTTTGCCTATAAGGTCAATGATTAAAGATATAAAGACAAATAATTACCAAAAGGAAGAAGAGGAAAATTAGATTAAATAGTTACCTAAGCAGCAAGGTACACGTTGATATTGATTGGACACTCAACAGAAAGAGCATCCATTTTTTCTCCAATCTTTGTTCAAAGCCAGATCTTCAAGTAGTTGGCGACTCCCACCATCTTAGAAAGTAAGTGACACTCATTTGAAACCAAAAAAAATGATGCTACGTTTGCCATCAGGGTTTTGAATGGGTACCAGTTTTTTTTTCATTGTTTCTAGGATCGGGTGACCAAAGAGAATGAATATTTTCCATTTGTTCGATTGGGGCCGGTGGAGAGGCCGGAGTAGATAGCATGGCAGTTGATGTTGAAGTATAAGGTGGAAGTACATGAGAGGAACAACTCTTATGACCGGAAGCAACAAAGGGAGCCCGGTAGCAGGACTTAGCATTTTCAGCTATTCCCCTTTCAATGAAGAGATCACGTATTTCATCTTGTTGGCCATCCGGTTGAGTAGGGGAAGATCCTTTTTTTCTTCTTTGAAGAGAAACTGTTTTGATATCGTCCTCGATTTCTTCTTCATCAAAGGCCATTATGATTGGTCCGGTTAAAATTTCTTTTGTTGAAGGCTTCTCCTGAACATTAGCTTTGGAGGTATGTTTTCTTTTTCTCCTTAGGTTGGGTACTCAGGGGAGATGGGCCTTCACCGGAAGTAAGAGAGACATTACTAACTCTCTTCCTGTCAATGATTACATGAATTTGTTGTTGAGACATCGTTGGGTCAAGCGAAACCTCAACAACATTGCAGGTAGAAGACCCCTTCGAAAGACCTCTGTATAGCGAAAGGGAGTTATTGAACTGGTACTAAGTTATTTTGGAGATTGAAAGGAAAAAAGGAAAAGTTTTGTTTACCATGATTTTTGGCCTTCCAATTGAATTTGGGAGAAATTTCTTTCCACCTTCGAGAATCCGGTGTGGAAACATCTAAACTTTTCTGTACCCATTGTGTCAGGTTCTTAATCGACAGTAGTTCCCACCATGTAGATGAAATAAGGGAAGTAAGAGTTAGCAAAGGAGGCGATTCTCTTTAAAACAATAGAAAAAGAGGTATCTGCAAACTTACAAGCAAAGTTTCAAGATTTAGGGATAGAAGGGGTTGTTGCCGAAAGGATGTCCCTGGTAGAAATGAAAACAAACCATTCCATCCACACTAGTAATGATGATATGGTGGCCGTGTTTTCTTAGTTTGATCACGCCTCAACAAAAATTCTTTGGGGAGGAGAGGTTGATTAATTAGGCGAGAGTGAGGGTTTCTCTGACTTGGGAGTACAATACCAAAAGGCAAGCCACCGTACACCATACCATACTGAAGGGCCAAACAAATGGTGACAAAACTTTAAAGATAATGGGATCAATTTCTTGACCCAATATTAGGGTATATATAAATATACATGAACCCTGGTTTGCTGAAGGTAACCCTTTACACTTTTTTGGGAGCTAAGATTTTGATATTTCTCCAGTCGCAATCTTCCTTTACAACAGGAATGTTAATAGGACGAATGGAAGAAGGATATCTGCGGACTGACCAATTTCTATCATTCTTAGGGTTGATATTTTCCTTTGGTATTTGAAGGTCTAACTCAGAGTGTGGTTGAGAAGGTATTAGTGTGTTGACAATAGGAGGTTCATGTCACGACCCTAAATCAGAACCGGTTGTGATGGCGCCTTTCGTGAAACAAGGCCATCCGACACAAACCCCCAAAACCAATTAACAGTTATAATAATTCATAAGGAGTCATTAATAAGTGATAAATCCCAAAACAGAACAAACTAAAATAAAATGCGGAAAATAAAACACAGCCCGACATCGGGGTGTCACCAGTCATGAGCATCTAAAAACCGTCTAAGAGTATGAAAAGACAACATAGTCTATTACAAAACTAGGACAACGAAATAAAAGTAGGAAGGAGAAGCATTGGGCTGCGAACGCCGAGCAGCTACCTAGTCAACTCCAAACAGCCTGCTGGAAGCAAATCAACCCTAGCTAGCGTAACCTGAGACTCCTGAATCTGCACACAGATGTGCAGGGAGTAATGTGAGTACGCCAACTCAGTAAGTAATAAAAGTAAAGGCATCTGAGCGATAAGAAAACACGTAAATACACAACAAAATGCTACAACGAGGCAGTGTAAAACCAGCCCCTCGGGCTATCTCACAATCACTCGTATCAGCCCCTCGGGCAACAACATGGAACAACATCAGCCCCTCGGGATATATCACATCACAAACTGGGTACCCGTGCTCACTGGGGTTGTACAAACTCCGGGAGGGGCCCCTTACGGCCCAAGCGCAATAATAAGCCATCTCGTGGCATAATCAACAGGCTCTCGGCCTTATATAAATCATAAGCCACCTTGTGGCATAATAAATCTGGCCCTCGGCCTCTCATTTATCACAATCAGTACCACATGTTGCTGCGTGCAACCCGATCCCATAGTATCCTCACAACACAGGCCCTCAGTCTTAATCAGTTAGAACCTCACAAGCCACACGGGCAACAGTAAAACATGATGCTCAACCCAAAAATATCATTTAAAATATCAAAAAAAGAGTAAAGATGGCTGATTGTGGAAACAGTAGAATATAACATGAGTGAGTATAAATACTAAGTTAAAATAGTGAGGAATAGCAGAAAAATCCTGGCACGAGGCCCAAATATGGCATTCAGCCCAAAACATGATGATAGCAAATATTTTTCAATCAAATACATAGTTAAACAGTCATATGGGACGGACTAAGTCACAATCCCTAGCGGTGCACGACCCCACGCTCGTCATCCAGCGTGTGCGTCACCTCAAAATAGCATAACGATGTGAATTTCGGGGTTTCATACCCTCAGGGCAACATTTACAATCATTACCTACCTCTATCCGGTCAAATCTCTAGCCCGCGATGCCTTTTCCTATCGTCTCGGCCTCAACTCGCCTCCAATCTAACAAAAAGCAGAATCATGACGTCAAAATATGCTAAAGGAACGAAGCCCATGCAAAAATAATCATATTACGACACGAATCCCGAAATTAACCAAACCCGACCCCCGGGCCCACGTCTCAGAATCTTACAAAATTAACATCAATGGAACCCTTAATTCCCACGAGGTCATGGAGATCAAATACTTCAAAATCCGACCACAAATGTCCCCTCAAATCCCTAGATTTAGGTCTCAAATTCCCAAGCCCTAACTTCTAATTTTTAGGCTTAATTTCCATAAATTCCATGATTAATTAGGTAGAAATCACGTTAGGATTGAGTATTAAGTCCACAAATCTTACCTCCAAGTGTTCCTCCTTGATTCCCTCTTCAATCCTCTTCAAAAAGCTCTAAAATCGCCCAAAAATGGTGAAACTTAGGCTAAAAGTCGCGAAATGGGTCTTTTAAACATTCTGCCCAGCCATTTAATTCACTTAACCGAGATCGCGGGAAACCCATCGCGATCGCGAAGCACTAACTCCGCTGCCCCAACATTTCACTCTACGCGATCGCGTATATACCCACGTGAACGCGATGCACAGGGTCTTACACCTACGCGATCGCGAATGAACCCACGCGATCGCGATGCACATCATCTTACACTCACGCGATCGCATCCCTATCTACACGAACGCGAAGAATTACCTGGATGGCCCCCCACAAATCCTCTACGTGTTCGCGAGCCTCCTCACGCGATCGCGATGAAGGAATACCTGCAACAGATCTGAAGCAAAATCTGCAACTTCTCAACTATGCATTTGATCCGTTTAACCACCCGAAACTCACCCGAGGCCCTCGGGACCTCAACTAAACACGCCAACATATCCCACAACATCATTCAAACTTGTTCCAACCTTCGGAATGCTCAAAACAACATCAAAACACCAAATTTGTATCGGATTCAAGCCTAAGAATTCGAAAAACTCCCGAATTCCGATTTCGATAAAAAAGTCTATCAAAACACGTCCGAATGACCTGAAATTTCACACACGCATCCCAAATGACACAACGGACCTACTGCAACTCCCGGAATTCCATTCCGACCCCTATATCAAAATCTCACCTATCAACCGGAAAACGCCAAAAATCCATTTTTGCCAATTCAAGCCTAAAGCTACTCCGGACCTCCAAAACAAATTCCGATCACACACCTAAGTCCCAAATCACCTCCCGAAGCTCTCTGAATCATCAAAATTCACATCCGAGCCCCATATCGCATAAGTCAACATCCGGTTGACTTTTCCAACTTAAGCTTTCTCAAAAGAGACTAAGTGTCTCAAACATTACCAAAACCTCTCCGAACTCGAGCCAACCAACTTGATAACACATGATACAGCTGAACAAGACAATAAGAGGCAGAAATTGGGAAAACAAAGCGGTAACTCATGAAACGACCGGCCGGGTCGTTACATCCTCCCCCCTCTTAAACAAACGTTCCTCCTCGAACGAATCAAGAAACATACCTGAAGCCTCGAATAGGTGTGGATATCTGTTCCGCATCTCTCGCTCGGTCTCCCAGGTAGCCTCCTCCACAGGCCGACCTCTCCACTGCACTTTTACTGAAGCTATATCCTTTGACCTCAACATTCGAACCTAACGCTCCAAAATAGCTACTGGCTCCACATCATATGTCAAATCATCATCTAACTGAACCCTGTTGAAATGGAAAACACGAGACGGATCCCCAATATACTTCCGGAGCATAGAAACATGAAATACCAGATGCACACTTGACAAGCTGGGTGGCAAAACAAGCTCATAAACCACCTCCCCAATCCTCCGAAGTACCTCAAAAGGCCCAATGAACCGAGGACTCAATTTACCTTTCTTCCCAAACCTCATAACACCCTTCATGGGTGAAACCTTCAACAGAACCTTACTCCCCAACCATGTAGGACACATCCCGAACCTTCTTGTCAACATAACTTTTTTGTCTCGACTGCGCTGTACCTCTCCTAAATCACCTTCCCCTTGTCTAAAGCATCCTGCACTAAGTTTGTACCCAATAGCCTAGCCTCGCCCGACTCAAACCAAATAATTGGAGATCTACACCGTGTCCCATACAAAGCCTCATATGGAGCCATCTGAATGCTCGACTGGTAACTGTTGTTATAAGCAAACTCTACGAGCGGTAGAAACTGATACCATAACCCTCCAAAATCAATGACACAAGCGTGCAACATGTCCTCCAATATCTGAATAGTGCGCTCGGACTGCCCGTCCGTCTGAGGGTGAAAAGCTGTGCTCAACTCAACCTGAGTACCCAACTCTCGCTGCACAGACCTCCAAAACTATGAAGTAAACTGAGTGCCCCTATCTGAAATGATGGAAACTGGGACACCATTCAAACGAACAATCTCCCAGATTTAGATCTCTACCAATCGCTCTGAAGAATAAGTAGTACACACAGGAATGAAGTGCGCGGACTTGGTCAGCCGATCCACAATCACACAAATAGGATCGAACTTCTTCAAAGTTTGTGGGAGCCCAACTACAAAGTCCATAGTGATCCGCTCTCACTTCCACTCTGGAATATCCATCTGCTGAAGCAAGCCACCCTGTCTTTGATGCTCATACTTCACCTGCTGACAATTGAGACACTAAGCTACAAACCCCACAATGTCCTTCTTCATTCTCCTCCACCAGTAATGCTGTCTCCGATCCCGATACATCTTCGCGGCACCAGGATGAATAGAATACCGCGAGCTATGAGAGTCCTCTAGAATCAACTCACGAAGTCCATCTACATTGGGAACACATATCCGGCCCTGCATCCTCAACACCCCATCCTCACCAATAGTCACATCTCTGGCATCATCGTGCTGGAAAGCAAATAAAAACCATCATACTGGCGCTCTCTCATGCGATCAAATAAGGAAGACCGAGAAATCGCACTAGCTAATACCCGACTGGGCTCTGAGATATCAAACCTCACGACTGATTGGCCAAGGCCTGAACATCAACTGCAAGAGGTCTCTCCCAAACAAGGATATATGCCAAATACCCCATACTCACTGCCTTCCGGCTCAAAGCATCGGCCACTACATTGGCCTTCCCCGGATGGTACAAGATAGTAATATCATAATCCTTTAGTAGCTCCAACCATCTCCACTGCTTGAAATTGAGATCCTTCTGCTTGAACAAGTGCTGGAGGCTATGATGATCAGTAAATACCTCGCAAGACATACCATAGAGTTAATGCCTCCAAATCTTCAACGCATGAAAAATGGCAGCCAACTCCAAATCGTGAAAAGGGTAGTTCTTCTCATGGGGCTTCAACTGACGAGAAGCATGAACAATAACTCTACCATCCTGCATCAATACACACCCAATGCCCACTCCCGAAGCATCATAATACACTGTATATGAACCTGAAGCTGATGGCAAAACTAATACTGGAGCTGTGGTCAAGGCAGTCTTGAGCTTCTGGAAGCTCTCCTCACACTCATCAGACTACTGAAATGGAGCACCCTTCTGAGCCAACTTGGTCAAGGGCGATGCGATAGATGAAAATCCCTGAACTAACTGGCGATAATAACCCGCCAAACGAAGGAAGCTGCGAATCTCTATGGATGAGGACGGTCTGGACCAACTCTGAACCGCCTCTTTCTTCTTTGGATCAACCTGAATACCCTCGCTGGACACCACGTGCCTCAAGAAAGCCACTGAACTGAGCCAAAACTCACATTTGGAGAACTTTGCATAAAGCTTCTCCTCTCTCAGTCTGTGCAACACCACTCTCAAATGCTCCGCGTGCGCCTCCTGACTACGTGAGTATACCAGAATATCACCAATAAAAATAATAACGAACGAGTCAAGATAAGGCCGGAACACGCTGTTCATCAAATGCATAAGTGTTGCTGGGGCATTGGTCAGCCCAAAAGACATCACAAGGAACTCATAGTGACCATATCGGGTCCTGAAAGTTGTCTTGAGAATATCTGAGTCCCTGGCTTTAGCTGGTGATACCCTGAGTGAATATCAATCTTGGTGAACACCCTCTCTCCCTGAAGCTGGTCGAACAAATCATCGATACGAGGCAAAGGGTACTTGTTCTTAATTGTTACTTTGTTCAACTGCCTGTAATCAATGCACATCCTCATCATTCCATCCTTCTTCTTCACAAATAGAACAAGCGCACCCCAAGGTGACCCACTAGGCCGTATAAACCCCTTATCAAGGAGTTTCTGAAACTGCTCCTTTAACTCCTTCAACTCCGCCGATCCCATACGATACGGTGGAATAGAAATGGGCTGAGTGCCCGGCACTAGTTCAATACCAAAATCGATATCCCTGTCCGGTGGCATACCCGGCAGGTCTGCAGGAAACACATCTGGAAAATCTCTCACAGCTGGAACAGAATCAATGCTGGGAGTCTCTGTACTAACATCCCTCACAAATGCTACGTATGAAAGACACCCTTTCCCAACCATACGCTGGGCCTTCAAGAATGAGATGACCCTGCTTGGAACATAACCAGACAGACCTCGCGACTCAATCCATGGCACACCCGGCATAGCTAACGTCACTGTCCTGGCATGACAGTCTAGAATAGCCCGGCACGGAGATAACCAATCCATGCCCAATATCACATCAAAGTCTACCATACATAACAATAGAAGATCCACTCGAGTCTCCAGACCCCCAATAGACACAACACACGACCGGTATACACGGTCTACCACAACAGTATCGCCCACCGGAGTAGAGACATGAACAGAAGAAATGAGAGACTCGCAGGGCGTATCCAAATAATGGGCAAAATAAGATGACTCATATGAGAATGTAGAGCCAGAATCAAATAGCACAGAGGCATCTCTGCGGCAGACTGAGATAATACCTGTAATCACCGCATCAGAAGCAACAGCATCAGTTCTAGCTGGAAGTGCATAGAAACGGGCTTGACCACCACCAGATCGACCTCCCTCTCTTAGGCGACCCCTAGATGACTGTCCTCCACCCCTAACTGGCTGGGTGGATGGTGAAGTAATTGGTGCCGAAGTCGATGGCTGACCCCTCTACTGAGATGAACCCCCAAGGCGACGAGGACACTACCTCCACATATATCCTAACTCTCCACACTCATAACAACTCCCTGGTACCAGAGATGGGGACTGAAGAGGACCCCTAGAACCAGAATGACCACCAGACGCACCTGGCGCACAAGAGTCTTGAACTGATGGAGCACGGGACGAACCCTAGGATGGAAGGGCACTAAGTGAGGGATGACCCTGCTGAGAACTTTGAGAACCATGGCCCGATGATGCCCCACGATAACCTGGGCGAGCTGACTGAGCACGCCGAAATGGGCAGCCTCTGCCGTGCTGAAACTCTCGAAGGAGCACCCCCCAAAACCACCAGATCCTAAGGCCTCTTGGTCTCCCTCTCCTCTCGCTCCTGGCGATGAACTGACTTAATCTCACGAGCGATATCAACAACCTCCTCAAACGTAGCACCTGACACTCTCTCCCTGGTCATGAGAATCCGAAGCTGATAGGTGAGGCCATCAACGAACCTCCTGATCCTCTCTCTCCGTAGCAACCAACCAGATAGCATGACGAGCTAACTCGGAGAACCTCATCTTGCATTGTGTGACAGTCATATCCCTCTGTCGCAACTGCTCGAACTGGCTACGCAGCTCTTCCCTGCGGGACTGTGGTACATACTTCTCCAAAAAGAGAGCAGAGAACTGCTGCCAAGTAAGGGGTACCGCACCAACAGGCCTACGCCTCTTATAAGCCTCCACCAAGTGAAGGCAGCTCCCGTAAACTGAAAAGTCGTGAATGCAACCCCACTGGTCTCCAGAATACCCGCGGTGCAAAGAATCCTCTAACATCTATCCAATAAATCATAGGCATCCTCGCCCTCTCCACCACTGAAAGTAGGAGGCTGGAGTCTGCCAAACCTCTCCAATCTGCGATGCTCGTCCTCCGGCATAGCTGGAGCTACATAACCCTGAGCAGCTGCCATCGGCTGAGCTAGTGGTGCCTCCGGTGTCTGCAACCCCTGAACAACCTGATCGGGCGTGCGGGCGGCGGAAGTCTGAGTGCCTCCCCCGGCCTGAGAAGTGGCTGCGGTAGTAGAAACTGCGACTGCCTGAGCAAGACTCGTACACACTATCAAGATCTGGGCCAAGGTATCCAGATGACCTGGGATCACAATGGGCATAGTAAGTGCCTGAGCTGGTGCTGTTGGAGCGCCTACAACTGGGACATGATCCTGAACTAGGGCGGCTGGTGGATCTGCAGGTGCTGCCCTAGCTGCTGTGCGGGCTACACCTCTGCCCCTACCACGGCCTCGACCGCGTCCTCAGCCTCTAGTGGCCCGAGCTGGTGGTACTGGTGGTCATCCATCCTATCCAGTCGCTCGTGTCCTCACCATCTGTAAGAGAATAGAATAACAGAAGTTTAGCACTCGGATCAACAAATTCGCACGACAAGAATTTCAAGAATATGAAGTTTTCCTAAAGGTTCTGCAGCCTCCTGAGGATAAATACAGACGTCTCCGTACCGATCTACGAGACTCTACTAAACATGCTCATGACTCGTGAGACCTATGTAACCTAGGCTCTGATACAAACTTGTCACGACTCCAAATCAGAACCGGTCGTGATGGCGCCTTACACGAAACAAGGCCAGTCGACACAAACCCCCAAAACAAATTAACAGTTATAATAATTTATATGCAGTCATTAATAAGTGATAAATCCCAAAACAGAACGAACTAAAAGAAAATGCGGAAAACAAAACATAGCCCGACATCGGGGTGTCACCAGCCATGAGCATCTAAAAACCGTCTAAGAGTATGAAAAGACAACATAGTCTATTACGAAACTAGGACAAACGAAATAAAAGTAGGAAGGAGAAGCAGTGGGCTGCGAACGCCGAGCAGCTACCTAGTCAACTCCAAACAGCCTGCTGGAAGCAAATCAACCCTCGCTAGCGTGTCCTGAGACTCCTGAATCTGCACACAGAGGTGCAGGGAGTAATGTGAGTACGCCAACTCAGTAAGTAATAAAAGTAAAGGCAGCTGAGCGATAAGAAAACACGTAAATACACAGCAAAATGCTAAAACGAGGCAGTGTAAAACCAGCACAATACAGTAAACAATAAGAACTCATAAAAACTTCTTAGTTCAGTAAAACCTATTTAAAACATCTTTCAGCAGTTCAAAATGGTGAATGAAAATAAGTATAAAAGAAAAGAACACAATCAGCCCCTCGGGCAACATACCAATATAACCAGCCCCTCGGGCTATCTCACAATCACTCGTATCAGCCCCTCAGGCAACAACATGGAACAACATCAGCCCGCCGGGCTATATCACATCACAAACTGGGTACCCGCGCTCACTGGTGTGTAAAGATTCCGAGAGGGGCCCCTTACGGCCCAAGCGCAATAATAAGCCATCTCGTGGCATAATTAACATGCTCTTGGCCTCATATAAATGACAAGCCACCTCGTGGCATAATAAATCTGGCCCTCGGCCTCTCATATATCGCAATCAGTACCACATGTTGCGGCGTGCAACCCGATCCCATAGTATCCTCACAACACAGACCCTCGGCCTTAATCAGTTAGAATCTCACAAGCCACACAGGCAACAGTAAAACATGACGCTCGACCCAAAAATATCATTTAATATATCAAAAAATGAGTAAAGATGGCTGAGTTGTGGAAACAGTAGAATATAGCATGACTGAATACAAATACGTCAAAATAGTGAGAAATAGCAGAAAAATCCTAGCACGAGGCCCAAATATGGCATTTCAGCCCAAAACATGATGATAGCAAACATTTTTCAATCAAATACACAGTTAAAAAGTCATACGGGATGGACTAAATCACAATCCCCAGCGGCGCACGACCCCTCGCTCGTCATCCAGCGTGTGCGTCACCTCAAAATTGCATAACGCTGTGAATTTTTGGGTTTCATACCCTCATGACCACATTTACAATCATTACTTACCTCTATCCGGTACAATCTCTGGCCCGCGATGTCTTTGCCTCTCGTTTCAGCCTCAACTCGCGTCGAATCTAACCAAAATTAGAATCATGATGTCAAAATATGCTAAGGGAACGAAGCCCATGCGAAAATAATCAAATTATGACATAAATCCCGAAATTAACCAAACCCGACCCCCGGGCCCACGTATCGAAATCTGGAAAAATTAACATCAATGGAACCCTTATCTTCCCTCGAGTTCATGCATATCAAATACTTCAAAATCCGACCACAAATGACCCCTCAAATCCCTAGATTTATGTCTCAAATTACCAAGCCCTAACTTCAAATATTTAGGCTTAATTTCCACAATTTCCATGACTAATTAGGTAGAAATCATGTTAGGATTGAGTATTAAGTCCATAAATCTTACCTCCAAGTGTTCCTCCTTGATTCCCTCTTCAATCCTCTTCAAAAAGCTCTAAAATCGCCGTAAAATAGTGAAACTTAGGCTAAAAGTCGCGAAATGGGTCTTTTAAACATTCTGCCCAGCTATTTAATTCACTTAATCGCGATCGCGGGAAACCCATCGCGATTGCGAAGCACTAACTCCGCTGACCCAACATTTCACTCTACGTGATCGCGTATATACCCACGCGAAGGCAATGCACAAGGTCTTACACTACACGATCGCGAATGAACCCATGCGATCGCGATGCACAACATCTTACACTCACGCGATCGCATCCCTATCTACGCGAACGCGAAGAATAACCTGGATGCCCCCCCACAAATCCTCTACGCGATCGCGAGCCTCCTCACGCGATCGCGATAAAGGAATACCTGCAACAGATCTGAAGCAAAATCTACAACTTCTCAACTATGCATTTGATTCGTTTAACCACCCGAAGCCCTTGGAACCTCAACCAAATATGAAAACATATCCCATATCATCATTCAAACTTGTTCCAACCTTCGGAACGCTCAAAACAACATCAATACACCAAGTTTGCGTTGGATTTAAACCTAAGAATTCCAAAAACTCCCGAATTCCGCTTTCGATCAAAAAGTCTATAAAACCACGTCCGAATGACCTGAAATTTTGCACACACGTCCCAAATGACACAACGGACCTACTTCAACTCTCGGAATTCCATTCCGACCCCTATATTAGAATCTCACCTATCAACCGGAAAATGCCAAAAATCCATTTTTGCCAATTCAAGCCCAAAGCTACTCCAGACCTCCAAAACACATTTCGATCACACACCTAAGTCCCAAATCACCTCCCGAAGCTATCCGAATCATCAGAATTCACATCCGAGCCCTATTTCACATAAGTCAACATCCGGTTAACTTTTCCAACTTAAGCTTTCTCAAAAGAGACTAAGTGTCAAACCTTACCAAAACCTCTCCGAACCTGAGCCAACCAACCCGATAACACATAATACAGCTGAACAAGACAATAAGAAGTAGAAATGGGGAAAATAGAGCGGTAACTCATGAAATGACCGGCCAGGTCGTTATAGTTCAACATCAACTTCCTTAGTTTTATTCTTTTTAGAATGGCCACCCCCGATGTAAAGTCCAGAGTTTATAGGGACAATGGTTGTAGAAGACATGGTGATAGAAAATCTGAGTTAGGAAATTTTATTGAGAAAAAAGGGGTTTGCAGAAAAACTCTAAGGAAATTTGAGGAAGAAGAGTTTGTAAAAGTGAAAGGTAAAAGTGATGAGTAGCAGAGAAGTTTATAGGCGGCAGAATTCATGGTCATGATTGCCTTGAAAACTAGCAAAACTATTTTCCAAATAACGGGATAACACATGTTTGGCTCATTAAGTGCAAAGAGACGTGCGTCCTTTCAAGTATCAAAAATTGTTCAGGAATTTTCCGCCAAGAAAGATGTCTTATCTACTTCCCGTTAACACAAAGCGGTGTCAGCTAAAAGTTCGGAGACTGTTTATATGGAGTAAACTTGATAAAGGACAGGTGGATGCTCGACGAGTTGACACGTGGAAGCAAAGACAAGTAAGATATGAGTCAGCAAATAGCTGACACCGGTAACGAACATGTGACCGGTGTTAACTAAGTTGCAAGGATATTGAAACTGAGGACAAAGATCTAAAGCGAAGATATCAGTTGGAAAAGACAACATTCAATGAGTAGTCATTACAAAGATTTTTTTCATTAATATCCATCTGTTATTCAGTCATCAAGAATGGTATTACTCATATTAAAGAAGAGCTTGATTTGGGGATCTTGTCTGCCTGAATTGAGTTATAAATAGGAGAATTCATATTCATTGTAGGACACAAAACATTCTGTACGTAAAAAAGGCAAATCTAGCTCTTATTCTATAAAGAATATTCTTTCCTTTGTTCTTGACATTGGTCTTGCTATTGCTTTCAGAGAAGTTCAGCCCATAGTCAGGCTTGTCTTTTCTTCTAATTTGCTTTAATTAACTTATTTTTGTTCTTGATTGTATTATATTTCTAGATCAATTAATTCACGTGTCTATAAATTACGTTATAATTTAACTGCACCATTTTACGGGCGAACACTAGTTATCGCAAAATGCCCTTTCGAGACAAAAGTTGGACGTTTATTTCTTTATGTCTGGTGCTTTAACATCACATACGAATAATGGCTTGGAGATACATGAGGCACCGTACATGCACACATTTACGCTATGCATGTTGACTTGTACGTATGTATTCTTGTATCCTCCATGAAAATTGCACAGATTAATTATCATGACCCAAAACCCAACTAGTTGTAATGACACATAACCCCAACCCGCTAGGTAAGCCAATTAACAATAACCAATTCCAATAAGATTCATTAAGAGAAGAAATGATAATACGAATGTGCTTTTATACAAAGAGTTGCCAAGGACTAGTAGTATAAATCATGAGCTTCTAAGATTTAGAGTATACAAGGGGTTGGTATGAAATAAATACATCATCTGTTTGAAATATACATAAATAGATTAATAATTCTAAAGCTACCAAGAATAAAATGCAGTAATGACCGGAATGCAGGTACGTCTTCAATGCCAGCTCTCACCATATACAACAACATCAACATAAAAAATCTGCACGCAAGGTGCGGAAGTGTAGTATGAGTACAATCAATCAATTGTACTCAATAAGTAACAAACCTAACTTTAGGTTGAAAGTAATGACGAGCTAGGACAAAGGTCAGAGTCCAACACCAATAGCCAACAACAGCTCATAACAATATGATAAAAGTGGTACCAGAAATAACTCAGAGATATAATGCTCAGCTCGTTCACATTTCCGAAAAATAGGCATGCTTTTCAAGTATATCAGTGAGAACCCAAATCTTTTACTGAAATCACAAAAATATGAGTAAATTTGTAAAACTGTGATTTTTCCCAAAACTTTCAACAACAGGTAAGATGTTTCATTATCAAATGGCATGAGGAAAGTTCATCTATATACCAACATGTTAATGTGTATGTGAACTCATGAATGACGCAACAACGTACAACATTAGGAAAATGCATCTCTATACATGTATATCAACTGTGCATGTCGAATGCAATGCAACACAGTGATAAAACCATATCCATACTCTAAGAGTATAAATTCACTCACTTCTCCCAGTCACTCAGTCCTCACAGTCACTTAGTCCTCATAGTTACTCAGCCCTCCCAATCACTCGGCACTCACACTCAGTAGGTAACTTTGCTCATTGTGGGTGTGCAGACTCCGGAGGGGTAGATCGAGCCCAAGGACTACAATAACCCAATCATGGCATGAATCAATAAAAGCCTGCTGCGCGTGCAGCCCAATCCCATGAACATCCTCACAATCAAGCCTTCGGCCTCACTCAGTCATCAATCTCTCCAGTCTCTCGGGCTCACAATGTCTTGGAACTCAACCCAGAATGATCATATGATGTATCAGTAAGTAGCAACAGAGACTGAGATCTGATATGCCAATAAATGAGTATGACTAAGTATGTAACCGCAATTTAAGCAAATAACTCAAATGCAGACATGATCTTGGTGGGTCCCAACAGATTAAGCATGTAGCCTAAACATGATTTTCTAATATGGATCACAGCTCAATTACTCTATCACGTAGAGATTTTATGGATAAAAGCAAGATTAGGTAACTACACAGTACCACAGAAACATCCGAGTTATAATTCACACGGTGCACGCTCACACGCCCGTCACTTAGCATGTGTGTCACCTCACACCAAACACATGTCATGTATATTCAAGGGTTCATACCATTAGCATCAAGTTTAGAAGTGTTACTTACCTTGAACAAGCAAAATCCAATACCGAGCAAGACACACAATATTCTAGAAATTCCATCCCGCATGCATCAACCTCCGAATGGCTCGAAACTAGTCAAAAGCAACTCAAGAACATCAAATAATGCCAAAAGAAACAAACCCAATTGATAAAGGTCGAATCTTTAATCAAAAACCCAAAGTCAACCAAGAAGTCATACCCGGGCCCGCACCTCGGAACCTGACAAAAATCAAAAAATCCGATAACCTATTTAATTACGAGTCCTACCATACTAGTTTCAGTCAAATCCGACTCCTAATCGACGTTCAAAACTCGAAAAATCACTCTATGAAACTTTAGACAAAACCCCCCAATTTCTCTCTTGAAATCCTCAATAAAATGCTAAAAACGAAAATAGATTCATGAAATATAATCCAAAATGAGTAGAGAACACTTATCCCAATCCATATGGTGAAAATCGCTTCAAAAATCATCCTAATTCGAGCTCCATTGCTCCAGATATGCTAAAATATCCGAAACCTTTGAAATAGAGTACTTTAAACACTGTTCCAGGGGTACCATTTGCGATCGCGGTCACAAACCTCGCGATCGCGATTACAAAATTTTCCAGGACAAATTTTCCCTATGCGATCGCGGCCATTTTCCCCGTGATCGCGCTGAACAAACTTCCATTTAACATTTCCCAACTCTTCTCTGATAGCTTCTAGTGTATCAGCCATAAAATTTTGTAGAAAACTCCAAAGGACAAACGTTTGATTTTCTTAAAACTGGACATAGAGGGCTACAACTTTCATTTTTGGATCATCTCCAAATTCCTTATAGATTGGAAGATATAAGCTTCCAATGTCGGGTCAGTGCAGCAGAATTGTCTTCTAGCCATCGCGAAAAGCCTTATGCGATCGCGATTCGCAGGCCCATTTTCCCCATTTTACTCTTCAAGACTGTGGCCAATTCTACGACATCGCATTTCACACTGCTTCAGCCAAAAACCAGCAACTTAAAATGGCCTAGAAATTGTCCGAAACCACCCCGAAACTCACCCAAACCCCTTGGGACCCCGTCCAGACATGCCAACAAGTCCAATAACATAATACAAAACTATTCGAGGTCTCAAATCATGCATAACTACAATGAAACGACGAATCACACCTCAAATCAAATATAATGAACTTCGAATCTTGTAACTTTCAAAACTCATGCCGAAACATATCAAATCAACTCGAAATGAACTCAAATTTTGGGCACAAGTCCCAAATGACATAACGAAGCTATTCCAATACCCGGAACCACAATCTAAATCTGAAATCATCAAAGTAAACTATTGGTCAAACTCATGAACAATCCAAACATTCAAATTTACAACTTTCGCAAATTAGCGCCGAAACCTTATAGAAATATGCAAATGCAAATCCGGGCATGCGACCGAGTCCAAAATCACCATCTGGACCTAACGGAATCATCAAAACTTCGAACCGAGGTCACATACTAAAAGTCAAATTTGGTCAACTCTTCTAACTTTAAAGCTTCAATTATGAAATTCATTCTTCCAAATAACCTGAAAACCAAAACTGACGATTTACACAAGTCATAATACATTATACGATGTTGCTCAAGACTTTAAACAGCTGAACAGAAATGCAAATGCGCAAAACGACCGGCTGGATCGTTACACTAATTAGGCTAATCACCTCAGGGGGAATAAATCCCGAGGAAACTATCGTCGGAAAAACTGAAGAACTGCTTGGCTTTGCACAAAAACTATATATAGGAGCTCGCGCGCCTAAGTGTGTTTTGATATGACGGGAAGTATTTTTAGGAAACCCACTTATTTTTTTATGAATATTTTGAGATTCGGTAATAAAAAATACTTTTTCTGAAAAAATTATTTATTAAAGACTGATAATAATAATAATAGAAAATTCAAATATGTCTATTAGCTAGTACTCCATCCGGTTCACAATAAGTGACCAGTTTGCTTTTACCACGCCAATTAAGAAAATACTAAATTCTATACAAAAATACCTACTATGACTAAACTACCCCTAATTAAACATTTAATGTGAGGAGTAAGAAAACTTTTTAGGGATATGTACATAGGGGTTATTTTGTAAAAACAAATTGAATTCTTTCTTGATTACATAACTGGACACTTGTTTTGAACCAAAATGAAAAAATAAATTGGTCACTTATTGTGAACCGTAGGGAGTATTGATTAGAGCAATGAAAAGTAAAAAGTTAAGATAACGTTTGCTCAAAAAATGAGAGAGATCACCTTTTTACTTTTTAATAGAAAACCAAAACACTAGAAAATAATTTAGTTGTTCTTCGGAAATACTTTTCATATTTTTAGTCATACCAAACACACAAAAGACTACATGGTATGATATTATTGGCTTTGAGTTCAAAATGCCTCACATTAATACAAGTATCTTAACTCCTTATAAGTAACTTTTTTTTTTATGGAAGTTTGTTCACACACTTAAATAACTTGGTCGGAGAGTAAAGTGTTTCCACGATATTCTAAGAGGAATTAAACCTTTTGTACGGCTGCCTTTCGAGCACCTTCTACAAACGTGCCTGTTAAGATTTGAAAGCCATTATATTTATTGCTAGAAAGGACCACCTTAGCTAAGGCCATCCACACAAACTGCAAAATATAGTGGGTGCACATGGTCACTGTCCAGGCGTAATTTTTCCCCTCATTCATAATATTTTTGCCCATCTTCTTTTTAACTCAATCTATGTCCATTAAAATGTACGAAAATTTGAGATTTTCATTGGTGTGTATTATATAAGTGGTAATTAAGTGGTTTAAGTTTGATTAGAGAAATACTCTTTTAATTTCAAATATAATTTCCTAAATGAATTTAAATCTTGAATACCATGCCATTTATCACCGAAAGAAAAGGAAGAGTAAACTTCTACTCAATTTACATGACACCGTTTTAATTTGATATTTAAGCTCGACTCAATTTCACTAATTTCTTATTTTATACTCTTTTACTTAGATTAACTTTTTCTAAAAAGATTCAGTTTATTTTAGATTTGCTTTGCATATTATTTTTTCTTAATATCAATAGTGATTTCTCAATAAATATTTTTCATACTTCCACAAAAGATAGAAATAGAAAAATCGAGTAATATTTAAGACTCCACACAGAATCAATACTAATATATACCACATAAATTTGAGAGAGAAGGAATAATAGGATTTGACAAATTCTTCGGAGAAATATCATTGTCAGGAAATTGAAGTTGGTTGACATTTTACAACCACTCTTGATCTGTCTGTGTATTTCAACATGAAATCAACATTCTAGATCCAAATTAAAGGTCTCTCTCTTTATATATATACCCATGACGCAAGGCACGGCAAGCAAGACTAGCAAGCTTCTAGGCTGGCAAACTTCTGAAGAAAGGGTGTCACCTTAGGCAAATCCCACATCAAAATAGAAGCAAAAAGGGAAGAGCTATATAAGGCATGAGATAACACTACTAGAAATTGGGGCTATGGCAACGATTATAATGGCAACAGATCTTTAACCGTTGCTATAGATAGTCTATTGCAACGGTTCTAACCATTGAGTAAGGTTATTGGTACTATCGGCACAATTTAGCACCTGAACCATTGCATTAGTCCTAAAGCCGTTACAATAAATGTTTCTATGGAAACGGTTTAGACGTGTGACGACCCAAAGGGTCATCACCGGTATTCCTACTCGCTCTGTATTTCTGAGGTCGTGAAAACCTCACTTGGGGGTTGCCTCGAGTTTGTGTACGCAGTCCGGGCGCGTAGCCGGAACGTTTAAATATGAATTTGTGAGAAAAATAATAAATTCTGATGTTTTAATTGATTAAGTTTGACTTCGGTCAACGTTTTGGGCAAACGGACCCGGACTCGTGATTCGACAGTCCCGGAGGGTCCGTAGGAAAATACGAGACTTGGGGGTGTGCTCGGAATCAAATTCCGAGGTCCCGAGTCCGAGGAATGAATTTTTGTGTCAAATTGTTTTCTGATAATAATTAAAGAATTGGAAAGTGTTATTTGTTTAGAAGACTGTGCTGTTGGGCTCGTATTTTGGTTCCGACGCCCGGCACAAGTCTTAAATATGAGTTAAGCAATTGCTGTGAAGTTTGGTTAGATTTGGACGTCATTTGACATGTTTTGAGCTAGAAGCAGTAAATTTGATGTTCCATGGAAATTGGAAGGAAATCCTGGGTCTTGAGGCCTAATTTGATGCTTATGATGTTGTTTGGGCGATTTGATCGCACGGATGAGTCCGTAGGGTGTTTTTGAGTTTATATGTATGTTCGGTGGGGAGCCCCGAGGGCTCGGGTGAGTTTTGAGTAGGTCCCGGGAGGTCTTAGGCTAGAAAGATAGCAGATGGTTGCAGGTTCAGGGGTTGCAGGCCCCCAGCGCGGCCGCGGTCATATCCGCGCTTTCCGCGCTGGAAGCCGCGCGGCCGCGGTGCATTTCTGCGTGGTCCGCGTGGCTAGGTTCACAGGGCCAGTGAATTCTAGGTCGACCAGCGCGGCCGCGCACCAAATAAGTGCGGTCCGCGCTGGGTAGGTTCAGAGAGTCATTTTTCTTCCCTTCCTCGGCGCGGCCGCGGTGCATTATTGTGCGGTCCGCGCCAGTCTTCAGCACAGTATATAAAGTCGGGATTTTCAGTCATTTCTTCACTTTTTCAAAACCCAAAACATAAGAGGCGATTTTCCAAACGATTC
>NW_017677047.1:35153-35389 GCF_001879085.1 Nicotiana attenuata
ATTTTCCAAGATTGACTTGAGATCTGGCTACCACCAGTTGAGGATTAGGGCATCCGATGTCCCTAAGACAGCTTTTCGTACTCGGTACGGGCATTACGAGTTCTTGGCCATGTCGTTTGGGTTGACCAATGCCCCAGCAGCATTCATGGAGTTGATGAATCGAGTATTCAGGCCATATTTGGATAGGTTCGTGATAGTCTTTATTGATGATATTTTGGTGTACTCCCGCAGCCAGG
>NW_017677048.1:0-7930 GCF_001879085.1 Nicotiana attenuata
AAGTTTTAGGGGAGATGCCATCAAGTGGAGGGAGCAAGCGGCTAGAGTTAAGCCACCCATGGATAACCACGAGTTGATCACTGTTTTTCTGGAGGCTCAAGAGCCTGATTACTTTCAGAACATGATGTCCGCGATAGGTAGACCTTTTGCAGAAGCAATCAAAATAGGGGAGATGGTCGAAAGTGGCCTCAAGACTGGCAGAATTATAAGTCAAGCTGCTCTCAAAGCCACCACCCAAGCTATCCAAAATGGGTCGGGAGGTTTGGCAAACAGAAAGAAGAGAGATGAAGGGTCCATGATGGTTTCGGGATCTAGGGAGTTTCAAAGGGGGGCATCGCACCCTTATGTGCAATTTCAGCAGGGGCAATCCAGCTACCCTCAACATTATTATCCCCCACTGATTCCTCAATACTCTGTGGGCCCACCACAATATACAGTGTTCAATGCTCAATCATATGCTCGGCCTCCCAATCAGCAGGTACGGGCACCAGCTCCGAGGGCCCCCCGACCTCAGTAGAAAAATTTTCGGGCACCTTACAATGCTCGTCCCAGGCAGGATTATGGTCGAGAGCAGAGGCCAGTAGAAAAATTCACTCCATTGGCTGAATCATATTCTAGTCTATTCCAGAAGCTGAAGCAAATAGGCGTAAGTGGACCCATCGCTACCCACCATATGCATCCCGATTCGCATGGATTTCAAGCAAATGCTAGATGTGAATATCATTCCGGTGCCCCAGGGCATAGCACTGATGACTGTTGGACTCTGAAAAGAGCCATAGAGAGACTCATTTCCGAAAAACTGATTGTAGTGACGAATGGCGAGGACCCTCCTAACGTGACAAATAATCCGTTGCCAACACACAATGATGTTCATTTTGTTGGAATGATTGGCCGAGACCAAGAATACAAGCCGGTCGGTCGAGCAGAAATGACAGTGGGTGTAATTCAAGAAGGAGCAGGTCTGGAAGTAAGTCCCAGCCGAGACGTGCCATTGATTGTTAAAGGCTCCCAGAACTCAAATAAGGCACTTTATTTGTTCCAAAGATCTCGAGGTTGGAAGTTCACTCTAGTGTTCCAAGCCCAAGGTTATATGTACTTGGAGGCCATCCCGACAAAAGGGAGAAGCAGGGAGGTACGAAAGGTATAACAGAGCCAATCGTAATCAAACCTGCCATGCAACTCCTTGTAAACAACACAAAAACCACTCCTTGGAACTACAACAAAACGGTGATGACCTACAAAGGCAAGGAAATCATAGAGGAAGTGGGGGAAACTGGAGGTTTTACTCGATCAGGGAGATGTTACTCTCCAGAAGAGTTGAGGAAGGCCAAGCAAATTAGAGAAGGCCATTTGACAATAAAGAAGCCAGTCGCTGAAGCAGATGTGGAAGATTTTTTGAAAAAGATGAAAGTTCAGGATTACTCAATCATTGATCAACTAAGAAAGACTCCCGCTCAAATCTCTCTACTATCTCTTCTCCTACATTCCAAAGAGCATGCCCGTGTACTAATCAAGGCCCTGAACGAGGCACATATCTCAGAGGAAACCACAGTGAATCAGTTAGAGAAGATGGCCAACAGATTTTTTGAGGTGAACAGAATCTCCTTTACTGATGATGAACTTCCCGAGGAGGGGGCCGGGCACAATAGGGCTTTGAACTTGATGGTCAAATGTGAGGGTCATTATGTAAAGCGAGTCATGGTTGATGGAGGCTCAAGTGTAGATGTATGCCCTCTCTCTACCTTGCAAAGCATGAAGATCGATACAGACAGAATCCGACCCAGCAATGTTCGCATCCGGGCTTTTGATGGCTCAGCAAGAGATACCATTGGGGAGATCAACCTCTCCATGACGATTGGGCCAGTTGACTTTGAGATTGTCTTCCAGGTAGTGGACATGGCCACTTCTTATAACTTTCTTCTTGGAAGGCCATGGATCCATACGGCCCGAGCTGTGCCATCCACCTTGCATCAGATGCTCAAATTTGAACATGACAGGCAAGAAATTATTGTTCACGGAGAAGACGAGTCTTCCATTTATAAAGACCCGTTAATCCCCTGTATTGAGGCCAAGGAAGGGTCTGAGTCCATTGTCTATCAGGCGTTTGAAGTGGTTGATGTGGACCATGTCGAGGAAGGAAAGCCTATTCTGCATCCTCGTCTTTCCGCCACATCTGTAATGGTGGCTGCAGTTATGATGAGACAAGGTTATAAGCCAGGAAAAGGCTTGGGGGCATCATTGCAAGGAATTTCGGAGCCTATTTCTCCGTTCGGTAACCAGGGTACTTTTGGATTGGGCTTCAGGCCAACACAAGCAGACGAAAACAAAGCCAAACACCGCAAAAAGCATGGATGGGTCTTGCAACAGCCTATCCCTCATATTTTCTACACTTTTGTCAAGCCACGACTCCGAGAGGGTCAAAATTCCTCGGCGCATGCAAACATTGATGAAATTTGCCATGGCCTCAGCGAGATGTTTTCTGAAGTGAATATGATCCAGGCTGGTGAAGGCACTAGTCGTGCCGATATGCAACTAATTGACCCAGACACCATGCTCACCAATTGGGAAGCAACTCCTCTCCCCACAAGGAAGGAGTCTTGGTAGTTTGCTTTTGCAGCTTCTTTTTTGTATTTTTGGGTTATTTTCAGGGTTGTAATCCAAACATCTCAGTATGATGGTTTTGTTTTGATGTTAACCCTTCTATCCTTTTGAATTCAATGAAATGCAGTTCAGTTTCCTGTTAAGTTTTCTATCTTTTCCTTTTCCTAATTCCTGTCATTTTATTTCCATTTCAGTTTTGTTAATGCCGGCTTTAATAACATGACATGCATGCGGAATTCACGCCCAGATCTTAAAAAGCTGTCTAATATCGAAATAATGCATCAAGAGTTTGAATATGATGAAGATGAGGTTGTTAAGGAAATAAAAAGAGAGTTGGAACAATTTGAAAACAAGCCTAAGCCAAACCTCAATGAAACTGAGCCGATTAATATCGGAAGTCCTGAAGAAGTTAGAGAAACGAAGATAAGCATTCACACTGAACAAAAAACCAGAGATGCCTTGATTCAACTTTTATTTGAATATAGAGATGTGTTTGCTTGGTCTTACGATGATATGCCGGGTTTAAGTGCTGACCTGGTGGTTCATAAGCTTCCTACGTATCCTGGTTTTCCACCAGTCCAACAAAAGCAACAAAAATTTAAAACAGACGTGAGTGACAAAATCAAAGAGGAAATAATGAAGCAACTAAGCGCCAATGTGGTCAGAGCTGTCCGATACACTACCTGGGTGGCAAATGTTGTGCCTGTGCCAAAGAAGGATGGAAAAACCAGAGTTTGTGTCGACTATAGGGACCTGAACAAAGCAAGTCCAAAGGATAATTTTCCTTTGCCAAACATCCACATTCTTGTAGATAATTGCGCAAAACATGAGATACAATCGTTCGTGGATTGCTATGCTGGGTACCACCAAATTCTAATGGATGAGGATGATGCAGAAAAGACCGTGTTCACTACGCCATGGGGTACTTATTGTTACAGGGTCATGCCATTCGGTTTAAAGAATGCAGGGGCAACCTACATGAGGGCCATGACTACCATTTTTCACGACATGATGCACAAAGAAATTGAAGTATATGTTGATGATGTTATCATAAAATCAAAGACACAAGCTGATCACGTGTGTGATTTGAAAAAGTTCTTCGAACGGCTTCGAAGGTATGACCTTAAGCTCAATCAAGCCAAGTGTGCATTTGGGGTTCCGTCTAGGAAACTCCTCGGTTTTATAGTCAGCCGGAGAGGCATCGAATTGGATCCATCTAAGATAAAGTCCATTCGAGATCTGCCACCCCCGAAGAACAAAAAGGAAGTCATGAGTTTGCTCGGGAGGCTGAACTACATCAGTAGGTTCATTGCTCAGCTCACAACCACGTGCGAGCCCATCTTTAAGTTGCTGAAAAAAGATGCCGCTATTAGGTGGACAGACGATTGCCAAAAAGCTTTTGACAGGATCAAAGATTATCTGTCAAAACCCCCTGTACTGGTCCCGCCTGAACCTGGTAGGCCTTTGTTTTTATATCTATCGGTGATGGATAATTCCTTTGGATGCGTTCTGGGGCAACATGATGCACCAGGCAAAAGGACAGGCAATCTATTATTTGAGCAAGAAGTTCACCAATTATGAGGTTAAGCACACCCTTTTAGAAAGAACATGTTGTGCCTTGACTTGGGTCGCTCAGAAGCTGAGACATTATCTTTTGGCCTACACTACTTACCTCATATCCAGAATGGATCCTTTGAAGTACATCTTCCAAAAGCCAATGCCCACTGGCAGGCTCGCAAAATGGCAAATCTTGCTCACAGAGTTTGACATCGTCTATGTCACTCGCACCGCGATGAAAGCACAGGCTTTGGCAGATCATTTGGCAGAGAATCCAGTTGATAATGAGTACATGCCACTTAGCACATACTTCCCAGACGAAGAGGTCAACTCAATAGAGGAAGTGGTTCCAGACGATCACCCTGTATGGAAAATGTATTTTGATGGGGCTGTCAATATCAAAGGAGTTGGGATCGGGGCAATCCTCATCTCACCTATTGGACATCATTACCCTGCAACGCCCGACTTCGGTTCTTCTCTACCAATAATACGGCAGAATACGAAGCTTGTATCATGGGTTTGAAAATGGCCATCGATCTGGATGTGCATGAACTATTGGTTATGGGAGATTCTGACTTGCTTATCCGGCAAGCCCAAGGCGAATGGGAGACTCGAGACATCAAGCTTATTCTGTACAGACAATGTATTGAAGACTTGAGAAAAAGATTCAAATCCATCGAGTTCAGGTATATTCCCAGGTTTCACAACGAGCTAGTCGATGCCTTGGCTATATTAGCCTTGATGCTCCCTTATCCAGGCAACACTCATATTGATCCACTAGAAATCCAATTTCGGGATCAAAACAGTTACTGCAATACATTTGAGACAGAACTAGATGGTGAACCATGGTATCATGACATAAAACGATTCCTTAAAATAAGAGAATATCCAGAGCATTCTAAGGTAGATCAAAAAAGAACTATAAGGCGGCTCGCCAGTGGTTTCTTCTTGAGTGGGGAAATTCTGTACAAGAGGACCCCAGATTTAAACTTGTTGAGATGCATAGATGCTATAGAAGCGGAGCGGATCATGAGTGAAGTGCATTCGGGGGTATGCGGACCTCACATGAATGGATATGTTTTGGCGAAGAAGATTTTGCGGGCAAGGTATTATTGGCTTACTATGGAGCGAGATTGCTTCAGTTTTGTTCGCAAGTGTCACCAATGCTAGATTCACGGTGATCTGATTCACTCGCCTCCTTCGGAGTTGCATCCCATGTCCTCTCTTTGGCCTTTCGTTGCTTGGGGAATGGATGTTATTGGGCCAATCGAGCCAAAGGCTTCAAATGGGCATAGATTCATTTTGGTTGCAATTGATTACTTCACCAAGTGGGTGGAGGCCGTCACTTTCAAAGCAATCACCAAGAATGCAGTGGTAGACTTTGTTCATTCCAATATCATCTGTCACTTTGGTATCCCGAAGACCATTATCACTGACAATGCAGCCAATCTATATAGTCATTTGATGAAGGAGGTATGCGCAAAATTTAAAATCATGCATCGCCATTCTACCCCTTACAGGCCAAAAGCCAATGGAGCCGTTGAAGCGGCGAACAAGAACATCAAGAATATTCTTAGGAAGATGATCCAAGGTTCCAGGCAATGGCATGAAAAGTTGCCTTTTGCTCTTTTGGGATACCGCACGACTGTTCGCACATTTGTTGGTGCAACTCTGTATCTGCTTATATATGGAACTGAAGCTGTAATACCCGCTAAAGTCGAAATTCCCTCTCTCCGAATTATTGTGGAATCAAAGATTGAAGACACTGAGTGGGTCAAGACCCGATTAGAACAACTGATGTTGATCGATGAAAAAAGGCTAGCCGCAGTGTGTTTTGGCCAGTTATACCAGCAAAGAATGACATGCGCTTATAATAAAAAAGTGCGCCCGAGGCAGTTTGAGGTAGGCTAGCTGGTTTTGAAATGCATCCTTCCGCACCAGGTAGAAGCTAAAGGAAAGTTCGCCCCGAACTGGCAAGGACCCTACATCATCAAGAAAGTGTTACCAAAAGGGGCCTTACACTTGGTAGATGAAGAAGGACGGGTACCAGACATGAATATTAACGCATATGCAGTCAAAAGATATTATGTTTGATATATACCCACTGCAGAATTTTCACGCATTGATTTTCTCAGATCGAAGTGATGGAGGCTATCATTTGCGCGATATTCCAAATAGGTGTCACCCTTTTGTTAATCTTTTGAGCAGTATTTGTCTTCCTTGTTTCTCGAACCTGTGTATTTATAAAATAAAAAAAAAAGCCAAACAACAAATCTCCGAGTCATTGAACTACGTCTGACCTGATTCCAAAAGGATACGTAGGCAGCTTTACCCTGGGTTCGGTCCCATCAGAACAAAAAATCCATATTACCAATACTCCAAAACTGGGGCAGAAGTTTGTTTTATTTCATGGTTTTCCTGTAAAACGGTTCCAAAAGTTGTAATTCAGTTCAAGGCTCATTTCGCCTTTTTACCTTTCAAGAACTTCTGATCGATGTCTTTTGAGAATGTTTGAAGTCCCCATGCCAAAGGCGTTGGGTAACCTCCCTCATGCAGTATCTTATTAAAAAAAAAAAAGAAAAAAAAAAAGAAATGAGAGAATCTTATCAGTGAAAACCCGTACGGGCACTATAAGGTGACAGTGAGTAGAGAAATGAGAGAGTCTTATTGGTGAAAACCTGGATGGGCACCATAAGGCGACGGTTAGTAGAGAAATGAGAGAGGTTAGTTAGCGAAAACCTGCAAAGGCGCTACTAGCCGAATGAGGGTCTTTGATTCTCCGGCATGAGCACAACCAAGACAAATTCAAGATGAACGTTTGCGGCGGATTTTGAGAATTAGACAGCTTAGACGGATCAGGCATCCATTCCAAAATGCATGTCATGATAAGTCTCCCTATTCCTTTCCCCGAAGGGGACACCTTTTGTTTAAGCACAGTTCTTTTCCGCTTCCAATTATTATTCTGTTTTTACCCATAATTTTTCTTCGAGTCCCTTTCGGTCTAATCCTGCATCAAAATCGAAGCAAAGAAAGGACTGCAAAACTGGCTACAGTTTCCCCGTAATATCGAGCACAATTTAGGGCATATATGGCATTGACGAAGGCACGAATCCATCTGTGATCTCATTTAATAAGGCGAACAAAGTGTCTCAAAGAAACTGAAAAGGTCGCCTAAGCAAGACCTGCTTCATGAGAAAAGTTGATAAGCACTATGGACACAAACTGATACTTGGTGCAAGACAACTGAGTTTGATTTTAAAGAAAAATAGCCTTGTCTAAGAGTCAAGGGCAGCGGTACCATGGACATCAGGGTATGAAACAGTTGGGGGCAACATTGCAAAGCCAAGGTCTCCAGAAAATGATACAAAGCAGCCAAGCATCTCGGTCCAACGCTGAAAGAATCGGTTCTTCGACAGTAGTGGTCGTGAATCAAACTACTCAAGGGATCAGGGCCACAAACCAACCACCACTTTGAAAACTCACAAATTTTTCTTTGTTTGAAGCAGGAACAAAGCAGTGCAGAATGGAAATTCTAAAAGAACGAATGTCACCAAATGTAAGCTCTTTAAAATCTCCATTGTTCTTTTTTCAGCATGCATCACTATTGTTCACACCTCCCATTTTTGCAGCTTAACTCAGGTAGAACCGTTTCACCTAGGGGGATCCAGCTCATATTTCTGAGTAGAAGTACTCTTCGCTCAGGTTGTTTTACGCAGCTTAACCCAGGTAGAATCATTTCGCCTAGGGGGATCCAGCTCATAGTTCCGAGTAG
>NW_017677048.1:11124-30731 GCF_001879085.1 Nicotiana attenuata
TAAGGGCTGCCCTTTCTTCATTATAGGGGGGGAACACATTTAGATAACATCTTTAATAGTTGTTTGAATACACAAAAAGTTGAGAGAAAAATCAGCAGCTAAATATATATAATAGTAAGCTGAAATTGTGAGTTTGGTGAAGGTTTCTTAGAGTGAAAACTCTTTCAAAAGATAAAGTCTTTTAGAACTTGTTCTGGGCTTCTACTCTAAGATTTTCGGGCTGTTCAAACGTCCATCTTAGTGCTGTTTCCTTGCTGTCCTGCTGTTGTTTCTGCTCGCTTTTCACTTTTGCATCATATTTCCGCTCTTCAGGTAACTTTTGAACCTTTGTAATGCAGATTTTCATAGCAATAAACCAATATTGGAACCTGTTTTGACTGTTGGAGCAGAGCTGAATTCATTTGGCCATTTCTTTAAGTGTTTTAAGGTAGTATGCATGACGCAACCATGTGAATGTATAACTGCTAGCTTGAAATTGCTCCTTACATGTTAGCTGAAACACCACTTTATAGTTTTATTTAGTTATTGGAAAGATAAGCTACCATAGGCTTACCACAATGGATTGGATGTGAATATTTTTTCTTGTTTCTTTTAAATTTTGGAGTTCCAATATACTGGTAGGTTGTTTGAGTCTTTGCTATCATTATATCCCTTTCACATTGATAAAGTCTCATTTGAATTATGAAGCTATTTTATTAAAGGAGATAATCCCTTCGGCTATTTCTTTCTGTTGTGCCAGTTTAAGCAAAAGTCAGCATTTAGAAGTTTCCATCAATCCACTTTATAATTGTTAAGTAAAGGAAAAAATGAGTTTTCTTTTTGTGAATCTTCCATGACTAGCATGTTATTAATTTAGAGTGTTTATTAGTATTTGAATGATAGAAGATAGCTATTTTATCAAGGTGAATGTCTTGGATTTAATTTTGACATATGGAATGTGAGTAAATTTAGTAAAGAAAATTAAGAGGCTACTGATTACTCTTGTTGAGTGAATTGGGCCAAGGGAATAGTGTGCACAAATGAAATTAGATTTAATAAAAAAGGGGGCCACGTTAGATCTTCGGTATACATGGGGTTGGTCTTGAATCATAATATATTGGGTCGGGTTTAATAAAGATGCATATTGGCCCAATGCCAATAAATAAGCTAGTGACCCATACTTTCTTTCAATAAGCTGTTGGCCCGTTCTCTTTATTCAACTGTTGGTGATTCCTCTGGTGGCTCATTTCCTCAAAACAAATAAAGGTTGTCCGAATTCATGTGTCGTATTTCTCAAATAATAAATTCGAATCAGTTGTTTTATTAAACTAATTAACATAATTTAATTGCTTTCTTAATTAATTAATTTAAGCACTAAGCAACTAATAGGCGCGTTAAATTTTTTCATTCACGGACTCGCTTGCGTAGCGTGATATTTAACATTCAATAATTTAATTCACTAATCTCTTACTATATCTATAGTTTTAGTTAAATTTCTAATCCTTTCACCATACTCGCGGATTCGCTCGCGTAGTGCGATAGTAACTTTTTTAATAGCGATAGTAACCTTTTAATAAATAATTTTCTCAAAAGCACAAAGACAGTAATTTTTTCTGAAAATAATAGCGTGCTAATAATCCTTTGTCATAACTGCGGATTCGCTTGCGTAGCGCTGTTACGACAAAATTAATAAAATTCATTTTGGTCGCATATTCGCTTTCGTAGCGCGGTTAGGACAATTTTATACTATTTATATCATACTTTTTTTTAACAACTTTAATAATTAAAAGCGGATAGGTAAAACATGAAAATACATATAAATCACAGTTTATCCAAAATTAGCTCAAGCCAAGTTTTAAGTCAATAAAGCGACCGTGCTAGAACCACGGGACTCGGGGAATGCCTAATACCTTCTCCCCGGTCAACAGAATTCCTTACCCGAACTTTATTTTCGCGGACCGATAAAAACAGAGTCAAACTTTTCTTTGACTAGGGATTCAAATAAAAGGTGACTTGGAACACCAAAAACCAATTCCAAGTGGCGACTCTACAAATAAAATAATCCCTACTCAAATTTGTCACTTCAAATGGAAAAACTCTTTAACCCACCATAATATCCATACACATACATATTTTTCGGGGAGTAGAAAAGGGGTGTGACACATCTCATAATACCTTTAGCCGTCTTTTGGCAGCCACTGCCTGGGCGCCCCTCGCGGTGCCGGACCTCGAGGATTGGGTCCGAAAGTTAGCTGCCGCTTCTTCCTACGATGAGCACAAGTGGCGTGAATTAGCGAAGGGCCAGTGGGAGGCCAAGAACCATGGTAAGTGTTTTTCCGAGATTCAAATGCTTTTCATATACTGGAGGTGTCAATTTACTCATATTTATCTGTGCAGGTCTTGGGGATGCATCTGAGATGAGGCCGGCCCCGCCCAGGGAGAAAACCAAGCCTTCGATTCTGAAGTCGGAGAAGGACAATAAAAGGAAGAGGGCTTCGAAGCCCGAAGACCCTCAAGACAAGAAAACCCCTACTAGAAGGTTGCGGAAGAGGCTTACTCAAGCAGGCCCTGATTCTGCCCATTGTTCTCCGGATGACGAAGAAAATGACGATGAAGAGTCAGCCCTGGTGCCTCGAGCCAGGAAACCATCGAGGCCGCCAAACCCTTCGTCCTAGAGACCTCGTCTGGCGGCGAGGGGACTCCGAAAAAAGATGCCGGCGAGGCCCCCGTGTCCTCGAAGGTCGAGATTGTCTCTCCGTCTTCGACAACTATACCGGAGGGGGTAAATGTTGAAACCCCTGAAGTTAATGAGAACGCCCCAAGTGAAGAGCTTGGGGCCGCGACAACATGTCACTTCCTTTCTTTACCAACTTATTCCGAGGGGCAATCGAGGAAGCCAACGCTCTGGATACGCCCGATCCGAGCAAGGTCCTCGAGGAGGATCCCTCAGGGTTGCCATGCTGGGATTGAGGACGCCAATGACCTTAACGATGCATCCGCCATCTTCGAAGAGGCTCAACATCTCTTCTCTCGGGTGAGTACTTAATTTCATTATTGCAACTTTCTTTTTTCTTTCTTTGCTATTGACTGATATATCTCCATTCCGCGTACAGGCCATCGTAAAGTTCAGAGCTGAGCTGAGCCAATGTGAGGCCGAGCTCAAGAAAGTTTCGGGCGAAGAAAAGGCTCTAAGGTTCCTTTGTAGCCAAAAGGAAGAGGAGCGTAAGGATCTCCAGACCGCATTGGCCAAAGCTCAAAAAAGCGAATGCGAGCTAGATGCGCAGGTAACTGTGATTTCAATAAAGTAAGGCCTTCTTGACCCTACTTCGGAGGCTAACACTTCGATATCTCAGCTGCAAAAAAAGCTAGAGATGATTGGGCAGCTTCGGAGCGAGGTTGATCAAGTTAAAGGTGATTATCATCAGTGGAAGAAAAACATGGATCAACTTGCTGCCGATAAAGAAGTTGTTACGGCCCAACTAGCCTCGGCGAAAACCCAGTTCCGGGGCATTCAAGTGAAAGGTCTGGCTCAGACCAAGAAGATCGAGGAGTTGGAGGCTGAGCTCGCCAGAACCCGGGCCGAAACTGTACAAGCCAAGGCCGAAGCTATTCAAGCTAAGGCTGAAGCTGAGAAGACGAGGGTTGAGGCTGATAAATCCATTGCCATGTACTTAAGGGACGCTGCAGCCGTTCAAGCTGAGTTGAAGGAAGCCTCCGATCGGGGAAGGCGGAGCAATGATTTGGCTAGGTGCCGAGCCCGGAGGGAGACTCTCAAAGAGATTCATGCCCGGGGATTCAATCTTGCTGAGGAGATTATCGAGGCAAAGGCGCGGGAATTCGATGCCAGGTTTCTTGTCTCCTCCGATGATGAGGACGTAGTGAGTGGCTCCGGGGACGGGGAAAGTGAAGAAGATTCTCCAGAGGGAGAGGGGCCTCCCGAGGATAGAGCTGCTGAAGATGCAGTTTCTGAAGATGACGCTTCCGGGGATGCGACCCCGAGAATAGATTAGATTTTCATTTTCTTTTTTGTGCAAGGGCCCTTCGAGGGCGTTGTAAACATGCTTTGTAAAATACCCTTCATGAATTTAAAGTATCTTTTAGCTTTATCATTTGCGGAAGACTTCGATAATTCAAACAATCAGTCTGAATCTTGATTCGGATTCAGAACATAATAAATCAGTTCGATAAGAGCTCGAAATAATGGGACTCTTGAGCCTGAGTTGAGTAAGAGCGAGGTCTTGAACTCCAAAAGGTTTGGCCCTTAGGCTCTCTTAAGTTAGCCCTTAGGCTCTTTAAGTCGGCTCTTGGGCTCTTATATGTTGGCCCTTAGGCTCTTTAAATTGGGCCGATTCGGCCTCTTAGAATGGCTATATAATTTTTCCCTCATTTCGGCTTAAAAGACTTAGTGAGAATTTAATTATACCTTAGCATGTGTTTTTTTGTACCCGTAGGTTTTTTCGACGGTTCGACATTTCAGAACCTTATTAGTAATTTGTTTGTGTAAACATACTCGAATACCTCTTGAGGTATTTCCGAAGGCCGATGTCATTGAAACCCTTGGATTATTCGAGGGCTGAATTTATCGAGGCCCTTAGATTTTTCGGGGGCTGCATTTATCGAAGCCCTTTATATTTTTCTTTTGCCGAGGGCAGCCTGATTTAACCGGTTTTTACAAGGTGTTTGAAGGCCTTTAATTTATGGCGGAAGTCGGACGTCTCCGAGCCGTATTATTTCGGCCGTAGCCTTTTATATGACCGTAGTCTCTAATATGTTACACCCCAAGTTTTCATACGTGAAAGTACGTCGTAAGTCATTGATGTAAGCTCGAAAATGAGATTATATTTTGAAGCAAATAAAGTAAGTTAATCATGTTACCTTGGAGGTTACAAATATTTAAGATCATGAATAACAAGTACCAAAAGGGTTGGAAAGCTTAGCGCTAAACGAATTGAAGAAGATAGGTTTCGTCGAAAATCGACAAGTTTGGAATGTAATAACATATTCTTTTGGGGAGAGACTAGGGTGATTAACATGATGAGGAGGTTAAGTTATGAGTTATTGTAGTCGTATGATAGTCGTGTGTTATGTTTTGAAGTCAAGCGAGTTGAGGAACTTATTTTTGATGAAAAAGGACCAGGTTTCGTGGGTGATACTCAGTACAAGGTAAGTTTATGCTTCTCCTTCCATTATCTATGCGTTTGCGAGTTGTAACTCGATCGTAAAGAATAGACCTAGCTAGTTTCGGAAGAATGGTATGTTGTTTGATCTTGTGCAATGGTTGGCTGGTTTATTGTATAAGAGGTGTAATGATGTACTTTTGGTTGTATTTCTCAATTTGAAAGAAAAGACAAGTCGAAACGTGTTTAAGTAAACCGAAAAATTATGTTTGAGTTGATGAACTTGTGAGACTGTTTTTGGGCTGTTTCGTGTTGGTATTGGGTTGTCTCTTTTACTACTGTTTTTATGGAGTTGAGAGGAGGAAGGGTGTGGAGAAACACCACATAATGGCAAGGTTGTTTGTTGGTCGTTCATCGTAACATTTTCGGATTGTTTGACACTATTATGGTTGTCGTGTTGTGTATGAAGTGATAGGGGTATGTTGGGCTGTTTGTGATTGTTTTGACTAGTGTGAAGTCATATATATAGGGGAGGTGCTGTCCATTTCATTGTAAAATAGATTGTGGTTGATATATAATAGTTACGACGCTTAAACGATAACGAGAGTGTCATTTCTCTTATTGTAGACTAAGGAGCCGTGAAATTGCATAGCTTGAGGTTGGGAAGAATATACAAGGTATGTTAAGGCTCTTCCTTCATTCTTTTGGCATGATCTAAAGTGAAACGAACATAAACGATACGCTATTTCATAATGAATCTACTCCTAGCAACTAAGGTTGTCCATGTTATTCTTTCCTTACAAAGTTATTCCAAGAAAGTGTATATGATCCTTAAGTCCTAGTGAAGTTCATATTGATGGTATGATGTCCATAATGTTAATCGATGGTGCAATGACCTTATGTCACTCCAAAAGGTTTAGAACGTGACTCCATGAGTCCAGCATGCATTATATATGTATCTATTTTACTCTACCGAGCCGCGCTATAGTCGGTCGGGTATGGCACCTATTGTGCAACCACTGATCAGTTGGGTTTACCGAGCTCCACGTGGCCGGGTACGTTTTTACCGAGTCCTCTTTGAGGCCGGGTATGATATGATGATGATGATGCCCACAGAGGCGTATGTTTTTAAAAGTTTATGTATATATGTATTATGCATTTCATGTCTGTAGCCCCCAGAGGCACTCAGATGTTACAGGTTGTATCTCCTCTATCTCTCTTTACATTACTGTTCTTATTTATGCTTTCCTGCCTTACATACTCGGTACTTTATTCGTACTGACGTCCCGTTTGCCTGGGGACGCTGCGTTTCATGCTCGCAGGTCCCGATAGACAGGTTGACATTCCTCCTAGTAGGCTATCAGCTCAGAAAAGGTGTTGGTGTACTCCACTTGCTCCGGAGTTGCCTAATTGGTCAGTATGCTTTGGATATGTATTGATTGGTATGGCGGGGCCCTGTCCCGACCTTTATGATATTAGGTACTCTTAGAGGCTTGTAGACAGATGTCAGGTGTATGGATACTTGTATGGCCTTTTCGGCTTATGTTTTGATTTTACAAATGGCCATGTCGGCCTTATAGACCCTATGTCACATGTATAAGTTTGCATATCATGGTGGATCGTCAGATGTTGAGTATTACCCTATGTTTCATTCTTGTTATCTCATGACGAGTTTTCTAGCTCATTTACCATGATAGTATGATAAGAAAGATATGTTATGTTGGTACTCGGTTGAGTAAGGCACCGGGTGCTCGTCACGGCCCATCTGGTTTGGGTCGTGACAAATATGGCCGTAGCCTTTGGGTGTGTCTCTTGGACTTGTTCCTCGATAACTTTTCGAACTTGTTCGAAAAGTTAGTCCCCGAGTATATTGGCCTTGGCCTTCGTTTCAGGGGGGGTGCCTCTTTGAGGTCTTATGAGTCCGAGGTTTTGGTGACTCGGATGCATTGACTGTCGAAGACAGTCCCCGAGTATTCGGGGGTGTTCTTATACTTTGGCTCTTGAGCTGTTTCCCGTGGGATTATAAGTGTAGAGTTCGTGTAATAGTAAACAAAGTGTTTTTGATATTGACAAAATTCTTCTTCAAGTAATTGATATATACGCACATGCTTTGCCATTGGGGCTTGACTATTTTATATGGACACGGTTCATCTGACCGTTTGGCCCATTACAAAGTTTTCCTATCGAGGCCCTCTTAGAATTGAAGTGTTTTCCTTGAAAATATAATCTCCGAGGGTGATGCCCCCCAGTATTTGAGGTTGATTGAAGAGAAACCTTCAATATTGTTAAGTTCTCCTTAGGTAGCACATAGTTGTTGCCTCGTTACAAACATTGCCGGTAAAACCCATTTGGGACAAAATCCGATCTAAGGGAAAAAGAGTGCAACGCATGCTTTAAAACCTAAGGCCTTTGTGTAGAAATAAGATGCCTTCGAGATCGTATGCCCTCGATCGACAGCCTGTAATGAGTTAGTTCTAAACTCAAATGGACAAAAGGATAAAGTCGTACCTTAGCAGTAGTACCGTTTGAGCAATGATATGTTCCAATTGTTTGGTAGTTGTTGACCTTCCATTGTGCAGAGTTTGTAAGATCCTTTACCGACAACTCCAAGGACTCGGTACGGTCCTTCCCGATTCGGGCTAAGTTTTCCTTCATTTGGTCTCGAGTATTGAGGGTGACCTTCCGTAGGACCAGGTCTCCGATTCCAAAATGTCGAAGGTTGGTTCTTCTGTTGTAGTATCTTTCGATCCTTTGCTTCTGTGCAGCCATTCGAACGAGCGCTGCTTCTCGTTTTTCGTCCAATAACTCGAGGCTGGCGTTCATGGCCTCGTGGTTTGACTCCTTCGATGCATGCTGAAACCTGGCTCTGGGCTCTCCAACTTCAACGGGGATGAGGGCCTCAGAGCCATATACTAGAGAAAATGGGGTGGCCCCCGTACTGGACTTTGATGTGGTCCGATACGCCTAAAGGACTTTAGGTAAAACTTCTCTCCATTTCCCCTTTGCATCATCCAGTCTTTTCTTCAGGTTCTGAATGATAGTTTTATTTATTGACTCGGCCTGTCCGTTTCCGGTTGGGTGGTACGGTGTCGATAAAATCCTCTTTATTTTATGCGCTTCGAGGAACTTTGTTACCTTGCTGCCGATGAATTGCTTTCCGTTGTCACATACGATCTCGGCGGGTATCCCGAACCGACATATAATGTGGTCCCAGATAAGGTCAATAACTTCTTTTTCTCGGACCTTCTCGAAGGCCTGCGCTTCCACCCACTTAGAGAAATAGTCAGTCATAAACAGGATAAATTTAGCTTTACTTGGGGCCGTTGGTAGGGGGCCGACTATATCCATTCCCCATTTCGTGAAAGGCCACGGGGATAGGACCGAATGAAGTTGTTCTCCAGGCTGATGGATCATTGGTGCGAATCGTTGACACTTACCGCATTTTTTGACAAATTCCTTGGTTTCCTTTTCCATGATATCCCAGTAGTAACCTGCTCTTATAATTTTCCGAATCAAAGACTCGGCGCCGGAGTGATTGCCACAAGTGCCTTCGTGGATTTGTCGAAGGACATAATCGGTCTATCCTGGTCCCAAACATACTGCCAACGGCCCATCGAACGTTCTCCTATACAGTGTTCCATCTTCCTCTAATGCAAACCTAGCAGCCTTGGCTCGTAAGGTCTTCGATTCTTTGTGGTCCAGGGGAAGTTTTCCATTCTTCAAATAGTCAATATATTTATTCCTCCAATCCCATGTTAGGCTTGTTGAATTTATCTCGGCATGACCCTCTTCAACCACAGACCTAATTGGACAACATCTCCCGGGATAATGTCATCTTCTTCAACCGAGGATCCCAAATTAGCAAGTGCGTCGGCTTCGCTATTTTGCTCTCGAGGCACGTGGTCCAGAGTCCATTCCTTGAAGCGGTGTAGAGTTACCTGTAGCTTATCCAAGTACCGTTGCATTCTATCTTCCCGAACCTCGAATCTTTTATTTACTTGGTTTACTACCAATAGAGAGTCGCACTTGGCCTCGATGACTTCTGCTCCCAAGCTTTTAGCTAGCTCGAGACATGCAATCATGGCCTCATACTCGGCCTCATTGTTAGTTAATCTTGGAATTATGATAGATTGCCTAATAGTATCACCTGTGGATGGTTTCAAGACAATGCCGAGTCCGGACCCCTTCACATTCGTGGCACCGTTCGTAAAAAGGGTCCATATCCCCGAAGCTCTACCGGAGTTTAGCAGGAGTTCTTTCTCCACTTCGGGTACGAGGGTCGGCATAAAGTTGTCCATGAAGTCAGCTAGGATTTGAGACTTGATGGCCGTTCGGGGTTGATACTCGATATCGTACCCGCTAAGTTCGACGACCCACTTGGCCAATCGGCTCGATAGCTCGGGCTTATGCAAAACGTTTCGAAGAGGGTAAGTGGTTAGCACACATATAGGATGACATTGAAAATAGGTTTCTAGCTTTCGAGATGCGCTTATCAATGCAAGTGCTAATTTCTCTAAATGAGGGTACCTAGTTTCAGCATCTCCTAGAGTTCGGCTTACATAATAAACAGGAAATTGTGTACCTTGCTCTTCTCAAACTAGTACCCCAGTTACCGCTATCTCGGATACTGCCAGGTATAGATAAAGCCTCTCATCTTCCTTCGGGGTGTGAAGCAAAGGCGGGCTGGATAGATATCGCTTTAATTCTTCCAATGCTTGTTGACATTCTGGGGTCCATGTGAAATCCTTTTTCTTTTTGAGCAAGGAAAAGAACCGGTGACTCTGATCTGACGATCTCAAGATGAATCGACCCAAGGCAGCTATTCGCCCTGTTAGCCTTTGCACGGCCTTCACACTATTCACGATCATGATATCCTTGATAGCCTTGATTTTATCAGGATTGATTTTGATACCCCGATTTGATACCATGAAGACGAGGAACTTCCCTGAGCCAACTCCGAAGGCACATTTCTTCGGGTTAAGCTTCATGTTGTATTTCCTCAAAATTGCAAACGTTTCCTACAAATGCACTAAATGGTCCTCTGCGCGCAGGGACTTAACCAACAAGTCATCAATATAGACTTCCATAGTTTTACCTATTTGTTGTTCGAACATTTTCTTAACTAGGCGTTGGTATGTAGCTCCTGCGGTTTTTAGTCTGAAGGGCATTACGTTGTAACAATAAGTTCCAAACTTAGTTATAAATAAAGTCTTTTCCTGGTCCTCCGGGTTCATCTGAATTTGATTGTACCCAAAGTAGGCATCGAGAAAAGTTAGGATCTCGTGGCCAGTCGTGACATCGATCATTCGGTCGATGTTTGGCAATGGGAAAGAATCTTTCGGACATTCTTTGTTCAAGTCCTTATAATCCACACACATTCTAAGCTTATTCCCCTTTTTAGGAACTACTACTACGTTTGCTAACCATTTGGGATACTTTACCTCCCGGATGGATCCTATTTTAAGGAGTTTGGTTACCACGTTTTTTATGAAGGCATGCTTTACCTCGGACTGAGGCCTCCTCTTTTGCTTTACTGGTTTGAACCTAGGATCGGTGCTCAACCGATGTGTAGTGATTTCTGGCGGGATCCCTGTCATATCTAAATGGGACCAAGCAAAGCAATCCATATTATCGATAAGAAATTGAATGAGTTTTTTCCTGAGTTTGGGGGTTAGTCCCGTTCCCGGGTATACCTTTTTCTCGGGCATGTACTCGATCAAAATGACCTGCTCCAGTTCCTCGATAGTTGATTTTGTCGCATCAGATTCTTCGGGAGCGACGAATGTTCGAGGGGTAAGGAAATCCTCATCTTCGTCTTCGGTCACCTGTTGCTTTGACTTCATCGAGCCTGGAGGGGGTAATTGCTATTTGGCAGCCTGCTTATCATTAGGACTTGACTTCTCCGAGGTCGGAGGCTCTGGAATCGGTCCTACTTCCTCGATCGCAAATATCTCCTTTGAAGCATGTTGCTCCCTGTAGACCGTTTTTATCCCTTCCTCTGTCGGGAACTTCATCATCTGGTGAAGAGTTGAAGGCACTGCCCTCATGTTGTGTATCCATGGTCTCCCGAGGAGTGCATTATACCTCATATCACCCTCGATGACATGGAACTTTGTATTTGTATGGTCCCGGCTATGTTCACTGGCAAGATAATCTCTCCCTTTGTTGTTTCGCTTGCCATGTTGAAGCCATTCAGGACCCGGGATGCAGGTACGATCTGATCTTGTAGGCCGAGTTGTTCCACGACCCTCGATCTAATTATATTTGATGAGCTACCTGGATCCACTAAAACACGTTTAACTTGAATTTTATTCAAAAGGATAGAGATTACCAGGGCGTCGTTGTGAGGCTGTGATATGCCTTCTGCCTCTTCGTCACAGAATGATATGACGTCCTCAGGCACATAACTCCGAGTTCGTTTTACCTGGTGATCGACACTTTGGTACGCTTGATTATGGGTCGTTGAGGGACGTCGACTCCTCCAATGATCATGTGGATTACATGTTGTGGTTCTTCTTGTTCGTTTCTCCTTGCATCTCTCTCCATGAGGTGATTCTTAGCCCGATCACTTAGGAATTCTCGAAGGTGACCCTCGTTAAATAGGCGAGCCGCTTCTTCCCTTAGCTGTCTGCAATCTTCTGTCCGATGACCATGTGTACCATGATACTTGCACATCAAGTTTGGATTTCTTTGGAAAGGATCGGTATGTATTGGCCTGGGCCACTTGGTGTCTTTAATTCTCCCAATAGCGGAGACAATCCCTGATGTATCAATGCTGAAGTTGTATTCTGATAACCGAGGAGCTTCTACGGGGTCGGAGTGCTTGTCAAATCCACTTTTGCTCATGAGTCCCCGAGAGCTTTGACCTCGATCGTTTCTTCGATCACTCCGATGAGTGTTGCGGCTCAGGCCACTGTTTCTTCGATTGGCATATGGCTGATACCGCTCTTTGTTGAACCTCAATTCCCAGTTTGTGTCCCTGGGGGACTTGGGTGCGAATCTGTTAGGATATACTAAACCCGAGGGGGCTCCCAACTGGTCGTCTTTGACCCTGATCTTTGACTGATAACGATTGTGCACATATGACCATGTCACAGCTGTATATTCAATCAATTTCTGCTTCAACTGCCGGGAAGCGATCGAACTTCTTTCATTCAGACCTTGCATAAAGGCCTGCACTGCCCAATCATCGGAGACCGGTGGTAATTCCATTCTTTCCATCTAAAATCGGGACACGAACTCCCTTAGCATCTCGTCATTCCTTTGCTTGATTTTGAAGACGTCCGACTTTCTCGTGGCCACCTTTATGGCCCAGTGTGTGCTTTCATGAAGGCATCTGCTAACATAGCAAACGAATCAATAGAGTTAGGAGCTAAGCTGTGATACCAAATCATGGCTCCCTTTGATAGTGTTTCTCTAAACTTTTTCAACAGCACTGACTCGATTTCATCATCATTCAAATCATTCCCTTTGATTCCACAAGTGTATGAAGTGATATGCTCGTTGGTGTCCGTTGTTCCGTTGTATATAGGTATGTCGGGCATGCGAAACTTTTTGGGAATGGGCATCGGAGCTGCGCTCTGAGGGAATAGTTTTTGTATGAATTTTTTGGCATCTAGACCCTTCAAAACTGGAGGTGCCCCCGGTATCTGGTTTACACGGGAGTTATAAGTCTCCACCTTCTTATCATTTTCTTCAATTTTCTTTTCTTCGGACTCGATCCTCTTAGTGAGCTCTTCGAGCATTTTCATAATCATGGGGTCAGTCCCCAAGCCGTTTTCGTTAGACCTTTCTGGTGCTGGTTCAACACACCGATTGTTGTCATGTTCAGCTAAGCTCGGGGTTTTGTTTTGACTTTGGAGTTGAGCGATGGCGATTTGCTGAGCCTGCAGCATCTTGAATATTACTTGGAGACTGACTCCCCCATCTCCCCCTCCTGGCGTTCCTTGGTCCCCTGGCCGGGCTTCCCTGCGCGCATTCCCTACGGGGTCTGTGCCTGCATCCGTATTAAGAGCATTGTGCAAACTGATATCAACTGGTTCCATATTTGGCACTCCTTCCGGGTTTATGGGTGGTACACCGACCCCTATGCCGATATTTTCTCCAAGACCTTTACTGTCATGAACATGTGCGTTTTGTGTGCTAGACATATTGAAGCCTGAAAATCAAAAAATCTTGACAAGAAAAAGTGTAAGATAACGTGTGTAACGAGAATCGGTAAAGAAATAATCACTACTATCTTTAGCCCCACAGTGGGCACCAAACTGTTTACCTCGAAAGTACGAGTAACAATTAAATTTGGTTTGTGGTTTTAAAGATACGTGATTTAGTTCAATACCAATTAATAATCAAGAAATATGAAGTAGAGATGAAAGATAGAATTGAATCAAACCAATATTAGTCAACAGCAGTGACCTCGATAAGGTGACCTCGAGGTGGCTTAGGGTAGGCAGAACGATTAAGTAAGAGAATAAAAATAAGAACAATTTAAGCTAAGGAACAATTCTGATGAACAGCAGGCAAAAGTAGAGAGTATATTCTTTGCTCCGTAAAAGATGATCTTAAAAATAATTGGGATCCCTTTATATATAATGGGGGAATCCTAAATAAGGAATATTTTCATTTACAGTTGGGAATATTCTTGATACGGCTGTCTAACCGTCTAGTAAGGAATCGTACGATCCTATCCCATGGCTTACGCCATGACTTCAGGGGACGTGGCAGGAATCTAGCTTGCTTCAGTACAAATCCATAACGGTACTATTTCGGGGGCGAACACACCTGACCTTGGTGTGCATCGTGCTTCGCCTTCGAACTCGGGTCTGGTCCCTCGAGCTCGAACCTGGCCTGACCCGGACTCGGACTTCGGACGACCTCCAAAGTGTATAGATCGAAGGCATTCGATCTCGACCGTATACAAGTTCTTTCAGACTTATATATTGTCTTACTCAGATGTATCAATTTTGACATATAAAAGTGCAATTGGCTTAGTTCGCTCATTTTGACTTGATTAAATTTAAGCGAGCTCCATCAGAAACTATTAATTAACTCAACTTGGTTTAATTTGTTCATTTGACCTGACTAATTCCTAATTTCATACCCATTAATTTGGCCTACTTAAGCTATTTGGCACAAACTCAAGAGCAAGTTCTAGGGTACGAAGGAAAATGAGAGTAAATCAAATTAATAAAATGTTAAAACTTGTCTTTTTCCAAAATATTTTTAAAAAGGCCACTTTTTTTCCCTTCCAATTTGGGTTTACTAATTCACTTAATAGTATCAAAACGTCAGGCACTTTCAGAAGCAATCAGTTATGAGTTATCCAACTAATTTCACTAGTCCCTTTTTATTTTTTCGGTCTGAAATATTGATTTCAAAATTAGAATCTAATCATAAATAATGTTTGAAGAACATTCTATTTTGCAGCTCCAAATGGATAATTGGATATGATTAATATGATTAATTATGAAAAAGAGTGGAGCTCAACCCCAGAATTTTGATTCAGGGTTCAAGAATTCGAGCTTAGTATAATTGTTATATTTAGCTTTATCTGATTTTTCTACATGTTCCATGCTATATGTGCTAAATGTTTTACCGCTTTGATATTTGTTGAAATTGTATATATAAACTGTCGCGAATCCCTTCCTCTTTCTGAGTCTTCTACATCATGGAGAAGGGTGCACTTCGTGTAGCTTCTCTTCTGTTTAGAGTCTTTTCCCATTTAGAACGAGGTTGGATAAGTTGCAAAGCCGGCGGAGCTTCTGTATCCCCGGTACGCTGCCTCCCCCTCGGCCCGAGTTGTCCGCTCGGTTAAGCCAGGTCTAGACCAATAAATCTAGGGTTAAACCTAGAAGAACAAAGACTCATGCCGGATCCCTAGTAGGACGTTTGTTTGCATCATGTGCATTTGACTTAGGGGACTCAACACAGGGGTTGGGTCCGTCTAGGACAGGTGACCTGAAATGAATTGACCATCCTGATGCATCTTACGTGCTACTTGCGCATTTATTTGCTCGGCTTTGCATGTTGACTGGCTTGTCTAAATAAGTGAAAATTGAGGAAATAAACAGTGTTAGGACTAAGTGAGGGTGACCATTTGTTTTGAAAAACCCCAATGCCCAAATAGTACCGAAATGCTGCCGGATTTGTGAAAAATGAAAAAAAAAGAGAAAAAGGAAAATATTTGAAAAAAGGGAAGGAAGAAAATTGTTGTTCAAAAAATACATTTTTTGATTTTGGCAAATCTGCCCGAACTACGCCGGTTTGATTCTCGCCGGATGTGAGATACGTAGGCAACCCTCATCGGGTCCAACCACCCTTTTTGCAAAGATAGCCAAAATACCAAAAAATTTAATTTTTGTCAAATACATTGGGTGATGCCACTCTTGTTTTACAAAATAAGCCGAATGTCCCCAAAAGGACGCCGGAAGGCCGTTTTTGCAAGAATAGCCACCCTGAGTCATTTTCAAATGGTTTGCAGGAACAGCCTTAAAATCTTCTTCCCAGAAGTGCTGAAAGGCCGTATCTGCAAAACCAAGTCCTTATTTTCTAAGTAAAGAATTTTTGCATAAATAGCCATTTTTCAAAATAAGTCATTAAATTCCCCTAAAATAAATATGCAGGATGAATTCAAGTGACATCGAAACCTTCTCAGTCCTGAGCGAGATCCCTTTGAAACTCCATATGTGGTGGCATGACTTGGGAAAAGGAAGCAGAGATACTGTGATCAAAAGCCTGGGCGGTCTCGTAGATTTGTTAAAAATCAAGCCAAGAACAGATGTCATTGAGGCACGAATACCATTTTGGGACCCGACCCGTAATGTGTTTCGGTTTTCAGATTTTGAGCTCACATCTACATTAGAAGAGATCGCCAGATACGCAGGTCTAAATGGGAACCTCCGTGGTAGATACCCTTTGGCTCCACGGCCGGTAACTCTTCACAGGTTTTTAGATTTGTTGAACATCAGTCGGGATATTCAAGACACACACTTGGCGGAAGGGTGCTGTACACTACATTTCCTGTATCACCGGTATGGTAACCCCAAAGGCTTTGAGGAACCCAATACAGGATTGACACATGCTGGAAACAAAGACAAATGGGAGGCCCGACGCGGATTAGCCTTCATGGTGGCCTTCTTGGGAGTGTTAGTTTGTCCCAGGAAAGACGGTCACATAGACCTTGGTCTAGTAGGCATGCTAGATGTTGCCATAAAGAAACCTACTAGCACAGTAGCTCCTTTGATTGTAGCAGAAATATATCGAGCTCTGACCAAATGTCGAGAAGGGGAAAAATTCTTTCAAGGTTGCAATATGCTCTTGCAGTTGTGGATACAGGAACATCTCTGTCACCGCACAGGCTACATGAATTACGGTTTAACCGGGTTGAGTTGTATCGCAGAATTCGAGACCTGAGTTACAGGTATTGAGTTTCCGGAGGGTACTGAGGCTTGGTCGTCATGTTTAAGATCCCTCACAGCAGATAAAGTTGATTGGGCTTATGGATNCACAAGGCCCAAGCAATTAGTGTTCAGCTTTGTAGCTGAACTTTGTACGAGATATTCTTTGTGGGCTTAGGGCCCTTCAATGGTGAGCCCAATCGCACAAGCAGCTCACTTCGCTGAGCCTAAATCCAGACTCACATCCTGTTGGGCTTTATCATTTTGGAATGGGTTTTAAGATTAATTCTTAATTGAAAATAGTACCGGGTTTGGGCTGTCCAAGTTAGGTAGCACCTTTGAATTAAGAGGTCTTCCTCTTGTTCAAATGTGGACTTGAGCTGGGAGCCTAAATTATTTTTAATAAATGAGAGTTCATAATACTGATTAATTAGGCCCTTTTAGAAACTAATAGAAAATAATAGTCCCTTTTAGGATGACCTTTTTAAAACGAGATGTGCCGCGCCAAACAAAATTCATAAATTGCGTGGCTCTCTTTAAATGTTATATTAAAACACGTAGAATTCGGGACGCGCCGTTTAGCGAATTTCACGGCTTCCCTCAAAGTTAATAAAACGCTAGCCACTGTAGGCACGCTTTTAATAATTTACCTTCCTAAACTCGGATGTGCATTTCATGCGACCCAAATCCAAATCCTAAAACGTTGAATAAGAGGTGTTGAGGATCCGGGTGCATTTCATGTGACGTGATCCAAAAACACGCTCTTAAACGGCGTTCACTTCCGTAAAAAGTAAATAAAAGCGGTAAAAATTTATAAAATTGCACTATAGGTTTGAACTTGTATAAAAATCAGATTTTTAGCCATTTGTAATAATTTAAGCGACCGTGCTAGAACCACGGGATCCGGGGGTGCCTAACACCTTCCCTCGGGTCAACAGAATTCCTTATTCAGAATTTCTGGTTCGCAGACTCCAATTGGGAAGTCGAATTTTTCCTCGATTTGGGATTTAAATTAAACCGGTGACTTGGGACACCAAAAGCCAATCCTATCCCAAGTGGCGACTCTAAGAAATAAATAAATAATCCCATTTCGAATAATGTCACTTTAAATGGAAAAACTCCCTATATACTTTATCCTTCGGGGTAGGTGTGTAAAAAAGGAGGTGTGACAGCTCTGGCGACTCTGCTGGGGAAACGAACCCAGAATCTCTGGTTCAGGGTTCAAGAATTCGAGCTTTGTACAATTGTTATATTTGGCTTTATTTGATTTTTCTACATGTTCCATGCTATATGTGCTAAATGTTTTACCGCTTTGATATTTGTTGAAATTGTATATATAAACTGTCGCGATTCCCTTCCTCTTTCTGAGTCATCTACATCATGGAGAAGGGTGCACTTCGTGTAGCTTCTCTTCTGTTTAGAGTCTTTTCCCATTTAGAACGAGGTTTGGATAAGTTGCAAAGCCGGCGGAGCTTCTGTATCCCCGGTACGCTGCCTCCCCCTCGGCTCGAGTTGTCCGCTCGGGTAAGCCAGGTCTAGACCAATAAACCTAGGGTTTCAACCTAGAAGAACAAAACCTCATGCCGGATCCCTAGTAGGACGTTTGTTTGCATCATGTGCATTTAACCTAGGGGACTCAACACAGGGGTTGGGTCCGTCTAGGACAGGTGACCTGAAATAAATTGACCATCCTGATGCATCTTACGTGCTACTTGCGCATTTATTTGCTTGGATTTGCATGTTGACCGGCTCGTCTAAATGAGAGAAAATTATAAAAAAAAAATAAGCAGTGTTAGGACTAAGGGAGGGTAACCATTTGTTGTGAGAAACCAAACGCCCAAATAGTACCGAAATGCTGCCGAATTTCTGAAAATTAAAATATATTTGGAAAATAGAAAGAAAATTTGTTACTCAAATAGCTTGATTTTGGCAAAACTGCCCGAACTACGCCGGTTTGATTCCCGCCGGATGTGAGATACGTAGGCAACCCTCATCGGGTCCAACCACCCTTTTTGCAAAGATAGCCAAAATACCAAAAAATTTAATTTTTGTCAAATACATTGGGTGATGCCACTCTTGTTTTACAAAATAAGCCGAATGTCCCCAAAAGGACGCCGGAAGGCCGTTTTTGCAAGAATAGCCATCCTGAGTCATTTTCAAATGGTTTGCACGAACAGCCTTAAAATCTTCCTTCCAGAAGTGCTGAAAGGCCGTATTTGCAAATCCAAGTCCTTATTTTCTAAGTAAAGAATTTTTGCATAAATAGCCATTTTTCAAAATAAGTCATTAAATTCCCCTAAAATAAATATGCAGGATGAATTCAAGTGACATCGAAACCTTCTCAGTCCTGAGCGAGATCCCTTTGAAACTCCATATGTGGTGGCATGACTTGGGAAAAGGAAGCAGAGATACTGTGATCAAAAGCTTGGGCGGTCTCGTAGATTTATTAAAAATCAAGCCAAGAACAGATATCATTGAGGCACTAATACCATTTTGGGACCCGACCCGTAATGTGTTTCGGTTTTCAGATTTTGAGCTCACGCCTACATTAGAAGAGATCGCCGGATACGCAGGTCTAAATGGGAACCTCCGTGGTAGATACCCTTTGGCTCCACGGCCGGTAACTCTTCACAGGTTTTTAGATTTGTTGAACATTAGTCGGGATATTCAAGACCCACATTTGGCGGAAGGGTGCTGTACACTACATTTCCTGTATCACCGGTATGGTAACCCCAAAGGCTTTGAGGAACCCAATACAGGATTGACACATGCTGGAAACAAAGACAAATGGGAAGCCCGACGCGGATTAGCCTTCATGGTGGCCTTTTTGGGAGTGTTAGTTTGTCCCAGGAAAGACGGTCACATAGACCTTGGTCTAGTAGGCATGCTAGATGTTGCCATAAAGAAACCTACTAGCACAGTGGTTCCCCTGATTGTAGCAGAAATATACCGAGCTCTGACCAAATGTCGAGAAGGGGAGAAATTCTTTCAAGGTTGCAATTTGCTCTTGCAGTTGTGGATACAGGAACATCTCTGTCACCGCACAGGATATATGAACTACGGCTTAACCGGGTTGAGTTGTATTGCAGAGTTCGAGACCCGAGTTACAGGTATT
>NW_017677048.1:32487-35374 GCF_001879085.1 Nicotiana attenuata
GTTAAGTCACGAACTCAGAGTGATCACGTTCGAGATTTGAGAAAGTTCTTTGAACGGTTGCGCAAGTATGATCTGAAGTTGAATCCAGCTAAATGTGCTTTCGGAGTCCCATCGGGCAAGCTCTTGGGTTTCATAGTCAGCAGGAGAGGTATTGAGTTGGATCCAACAAAGATAAAGGCCATTCGAGATTTACCTCCTCCAAGAACTAAGAAGGAGGTGATGAGCTTACTGGGCAGGTTAAACTATATCAGTCGGTTCATCGCTCAATTGACTACCACCTGTGAGCCCATATTCAAGTTATTGAAGAAAGATGCGGCTATCAAGTGGACGTCCGAATGTCAAGAGGCCTTCGATAAAATCAAGGAATTTGTCAAATCCTCCAGTATTGGTCCCACCAGAACAGGGATGACCTCTCTTCTTGTATCTGACAGTGTTAGAAAATTCTTTTGGCTGTGTCCTCGGTCAGCATGACATAACCGGAAGGCAAGAGCAGGCAATTTACTATCTAAGCAAGAAGTTTACTGGCTACGAGGCCAAATACACCTTGTTGGAAAGAACATGCTGCGCCCTGACGTGGGTTGCCCAAAAGCTGAGACATTATCTTCAAGCCCATACCACCTATCTAATAACCGGGTTGGATCCTTTGAAATACATATTCCAGAAACCGATGCCCACTGGGAGGTTGGCAAAATGGCAAATCTTGCTCACTGAATTTGACATAGTCTATGTTACTCGCACGGCAGTGAAAACCCAGGCTTTGGCGGATCATTTGGCTGAAAACCCGGTCGACGGGGAATATCAACCGCTAAGCACCTATTTCCCAGATGAGGAAGTAAACTCGGTGGAAGCCATCTCTGAGGACACTCGGGCTTGGAAAATGTTCTTTGATGGAGCAGTAAATGCGAGAGGTGTAGGTATTGGGGCGATCTTAATATCACCCAATGGCCAACACTACCCGGCTACAGCCAGGCTCCGTTTCTTTTGCACAAACAATACAGCTGAGTATGAAGCCTGCATCATGGGCATGAACCTGGCAATTGACCAAGATGTTGAAGATTTATTAATCATGGGGGACTCTGACTTGATTATCCGGCAAGCCCAAGGAGAATGGGAAACTCGAGATGTTAAGCTCATTCCTTATCGACAGCATGTGGAAGATCTCACCAAATGCTTCAAGTCGGTAGAATTCAGGTATATCCCTCGGTGTCATAATGAACTAGCCGATGCACTTGCCACTCTAGCTTCAATGTTGCCTTACCCAGGCAATGCCCATATTGACCCTTTAGAGATTCAAATCAAAGAAAAGCACGGGTATTGTAATACAGGTATTGTCAGCCCTGGTATCATGATATCAAGAGATTTCTGAAAACACAGGAATACCCTGAGCAGGCCACCGGAGATCAGAAGAGAACCATTAGACGACATGCGAGTGGTTTCTTTTTAAGTGGTGATGTTTTGTATAAAAGAACCCCGGACCTCAATTTGCTAAGATGTGTTGACGCCGAAGAAGCTGGAAGAATTATGCATGAAGTGCACGCAGGAGTGTGTGGACCTCATATGAATGGTTACGTGTTGGCAAAGAAAATTTTGCGAGCCGGGTATTACTGGATAACCATGGAGAAGGACTGTTTCAGTTTTGTTCGGAAATGTCATCAATGCCAGGTGCACGGCGACTCGATTCATGCACCTCCGACAGAACTCCATCCGATGTCAGCACCTTGGCCGTTTGTCGCTTGGGGCATGGATGTCATTGGGCCGATCGAGCCGAAAGCTTCGAATGGGCATAGGTTCATACTGGTAGCAATCGACTATTTCACAAAATGGGTTGAAGCAATCACCCTCAAGTCAGTCACCAAGAAAGCCGTGGTAGACTTTGTGCACTCCAACCTCATTTGCTGCTTTGGCATTCCTGCAATTATTATTACAGACAATGCAGCTAACTTGAACAGTCGCCTGATGGAGGAGGTATGTGAACAATTCAAGATAACGCATAGAAACTCAACTCCCTATCGGCCAAAAGCCAATGGTGCTGTCGAGGCAGCAAATAAGAACATCAAGAAGATTTTGAGAAAGATGATTCAAAGCTCCCGGCAATGGCATGAAAAGTTACCCTTCGCATTACTTGGGTATCGCACCACAGTACGTACATCAATTGGAGCAACACCGTACTTGTTAGTTTATGGTACCGAAGCAGTCATACCTGCAGAAGTGGAAATTCCTTCACTCCGGATAATCGTTGAGGCAGAGATTGAGGACAGTGAATGGGTTAAAACCCGACTAGAGCAATTGTCATTAATTGATGAAAAACGGATGGCCGCGGTTTGTCACGGACAGCTGTACCAACAAAGAATGGCCCGTGCCTATAATAAGAAAGTGCGTCCCAGGAATTTTGAAGTGGGACAGCTGGTACTCAGACGCATTCTCCCTCATCATCAGGAAGCAAAAGGGAAGTTTGCCCCTAATTGGAAAGGTCCATACATCATCCGGAAAATTTTGCCAAGAGGAGCACTGTATCTGGGAGACATCGAAGGGAATGATCCTGAGACAGCAGTCAACGCAGATGCGGTAAAAAGGTACTACGTCTAATCCTCATTCGGCGATGGCTTTTGTGCAATTGAGATGACGAAGGCTTTTCTTCTCGCTATCCAAACACTATCAACCCTTCGTAAACCCATTTTGAGCCGGTTACTCTCCTTTGGCTACCCTCTTTGGAACCCGGAAGTACGAAAAAAGAAAGAAAAGAAAAAGAAAGAAAAGAAAAAAAGAGAAAAAAGAATGAAAAGAAAAGAAAAGAAAAGAAAAGAAAAGAAAAGAAAAGAAAAGAAAAGAAAAGTAAAAGAAAAGTAAAAGTAAAAGTAAAAAGTAAAAAGTAAAAAAGTAAAAAAGT
>NW_017677049.1:0-35371 GCF_001879085.1 Nicotiana attenuata
AATTGCTATAAAAGAAGGAAAGTGTTATAAATATATTTATATATGGGATGTTTCATTTTAGTACTCACGTTTGTAAATAAGCTTCCTGAAGAAGCTTATCCATATGGACTCGCGTAAATATGTTGATCTATTGATACTCTATTGGAAATAAGCTTCCTGAAGAAGCTTATCACTTCGGTACCCAGTTATGGATTAAACATACCCCCAGAGAAGATTATCATACCGGGTATAAGAAGCTTTATCACTTCGGTATCACGGTTATGGATAGACATTACCCCCTGGTTAGAAGATTATCCATACCGGGTACAATGAGCTTATCCTTTCAGTACTCCTTATGGATAATCATTGCCCCCCCAGTAGAAGATTATCCATATCTGGTATAATAGCAGCTTACACATGCACCTGTATAGTAGCGGCTGTACAGTTAGCAGCTTACACAGCAGCTTGCTAGTAGCCAGCTTACCACAGCAGCTTCCTTTTCTTCTATAAATAGAAGAGATTCAGTTCATATGTACATCAGTTTAATTCGAATATATTCAGTTTTCTCTTTATACTTGTCTTTACTTTACAGTCTTTATTTCATAACACGTTATCAGCACGAGACTCTGCCATCTCGAGCAAAACTTTGAAAGTATCTAAGGTACGAACTTTCTTTCTATATAATGTCAAATCTTTCCAAACTTGTATTTGTATAGCCCTGGGATATATCGGGCAAAAGCTACCATGTCTTGGGTGCTTTTGCATGCTGAAATCATTCTTGATTACGATGGGTCTTGGCGACACCATCAAGGTATAAAAACTCAGGCATCAAACCAAGACTGTGCCAAAGCAGTATGATATTCCTACGCCATCACCTTGATGAGGGCCTTAAAAAATAGAATATCTCACTATTAAAGATCCACGTCATACTGTGGAATAGTTTGAAAGTAGATAAAATGACCACCTGAAATGGTTGTTTCTTCCACAGGCACGTTATGATTGGACTCATCTATCTACAAGATTTTAAATCTATAAGTGAGTATAATTCTGCTTGTTCAGAATTATTTCCCATTTGAAATTATATGGTGATAATATTACTGATCATGATATTGTTGGAGAAAACTTTCACCACTTTTTCACGCCTCGAATATGCTCCTGCAGCAGCAATATCGAGAGATGGGACTTAAAAAGTATTCTGAACTTATCTACATCTTTTAATAGCCGAGCAACATAATGGCTATTAATGAAAAACCATGAAAGGCCGACCTACTGGTTTCTTGTCCATTCCCTTGAAGTGATGAGACGAACTTCCACCAAGCTAGACGTGTAAGAGTCGTGGCCCCAGTCGTGGTCATGGCGTGGTCGGGAAGAAAACTCTAATCATGGTTAATAATAATTGCACCAAAGAAACCCTCCTCGCCACCAGCATGGAAAAGGAAGGAACAAAAGTATGAAGCGGTGCAAGCACCAAATGGAGAACATGCATGCTATAGATTGGAGGAAAAGGGCACTGGTCACGTACCTGCCGTACACCAAAGCAACCTGGTTGAGCTTTATCAAGCCTCCCTAAAGAAGACAGAAGAAAAAAATGCTGAAGGCAAATTTATATTTCTGAAAGATAATTTACACTTCATGCCATTTGGATGTAGCTGATTACATTTGCACTTCCCAAAAGGAGAAAACAAAGTCATGTAATCGGTGTGAATCTGTAGAAATTAAATATTAATTTTTTTTATTTGTAATAGATAGTATGGTTATGTAATTGTAGTACATAAATAAAAGTTTATGCTTTTGATAATGATGGTTTACTAAAATATTTTTATTTATGTCATTTGAAGAATATGGATAATCCTCAAATTTATGTTTGGATCAAAGACAAAATCATTGAAGTATTTGTGTTATTGATAGCTGAACAACTCATGCCATATTCAAGGATCAGAAATACTTTTCTTATTTGCATAAGGAAAAAGCAAATGTTTCAACCAATTTTTGGTAATAATAAGTTTGATTGAAGGCTCCGGAGGAGCCATTATATTTCTGTTCTAAAGGGAACAAAACTTATTATAGACAATGCATTTTCTCCTCCAAGTCCCGAGAAAACTTGTTGAGTTTTATAGATATCCGCCGAAATGTGGTATCATGTGAACAACAGATGAAAATGAATGTGGAAATCTTTGTATTAAAAGAATATTCTGGCTAGAAATGCATTGTAGAAAGTTAACCGACTTATCTTTCTGCTTATACTATTCAAAAATTAGACAATTGAAGCACACTCTACGTAGTAAACCAGAAGGTTTACAGATTCAAATACTTTTTGTGCATTTGGCCATGGGATTGGGCAATCTCTGGATCAATAATGTTGAGACGAATTACTAAAAATTCGATGTGGATCATAAAGAACTTGAAGATTTCTTACAAATGACAATTATTTGTTGCTTGTTATCAAGGCAAAATGGATCACTAGACATCACCAATTGAGTTTGGCATTGATCTTGCCTTTTTAAGAGCGTATACATGGAGAATATATGTGGCCTTTCACCACCAAGTGGTGTTGTTATAGATATTTATGGTCTAAAGATGCATCTTCAAGTGGTTATGTGTACTATATCATCTCGACCACCTGGCGTTTGCAAAGCTATTGCCCAATATTTGATTAAGGGCAACAATTTCCCAGATTATTCCTATAAAGGCTATTCGCTTGATATGCTGAGAGATTCTCATCTCAAGACTTTTGATGATTATTGTCTATAGTTGGGATAAAAAGTTGAACATCTGTAGGACTTATGTTATACTCAATGGCCTTGCAGAGTCATTTATTATAACGCCTGCAATTGATACAAGACCACTACTTTTGAAAACAAAATTGCCACTACTGTTTGGGGCATGCTATCTTGCAGTGCGCATCAACTTATCTGTCTCAACGACACTTATAATAAATATTCTCGTTCACAATTAGTTTTTGTGTCATTGAACCATATTGCATTTCATACGAATTTTCGGATGTGCTGTATATGTGCGTAGCACCAACACACGCCAGTAAAGATGGGACCACAGAGAGGATAGGAATATAGTGGGTTTGAAATCACCCTCTATGTAAATCTTGACCCATTGACAGGAAGATTTATTTTACTGTCGGATTTGCAGATTGTCGGTTTGATGAAACAAATTCCGCAAATTAGGGAGAGAAAAGAAAATTGAAAGAGATATGATGTGGAAAGTTTCATCATTAATCACCTTTGATCCATGTACCCAATGTTGTAATTCAGGAGGTTCAGAAGATCATCCATTTACAGAATCATCGCAAATCACAATCGCCAGACCGCATTTCCTACATTTGAAAAGGATAACATAAGCTTCCACATATCCTCAGAGGAATTGTGCTATCCGAATATGATTGTTCACTAGTGACCAATCTTACTAGCATGAGAGCTAGTGAACCTAAAGCACGCCTGAAGCCGTGCGGTGCCTTTGGGTTCTAAGGATCGAAATCCTCGAAAAAGAAAATCGACAAATGATCAAAACAGATACTATGAGAGGGAAGAGTCTTCTGAGAGCCCTAAGATCTGTTAGTTCTGAGATTCTGAAGAAATTAATGATACCCGAACTCATGTGTCCGTGAGGAGCTTTAATAAGTTTTGACGGTGATGGGCATTAATTTAAAATCGATCTGAAAAATAGTGGTGGATAATATTTTTGGCACTATTAATGTTGACACTTAATAATTATGCAAAGGATAGTGAGGATCTTGAACCTCGATCTGTCGAAGAAGTCGACAAACGATCTATTGGCCAAAATGGCAAGAGGACATTCAATGAATTAAAGTCACTTGCTAAAAGGAGAGGTCTTTGGGACCAGCTAGTCAAACACCTGCTGAGCTATAAAACAGTGGTCATAAATGGGTTTGTTTGTGCCGAAAACAAGACATCGATAAAATGAAGTGTGAAAGATACAAAGCTCGCCTTGTTGCACAAGGATTTCTCACAACGACCTGGGGTCGGATTTTGATGAACATATTCACCTGTTTGATGCATAACATTTCGTAATCTCATCAGTTTAGCCACTACATGAAAAAGCTGAATACATCTTAATGGATGTAGTTAAGCTTATCTGTTACGGGTTCACTTGTAATTGAATAATTATATGAAAATCGCTGAGGATTTAAAATGCCTGAGCAATTTCAAAATCTCAGGAAATTTATTTCAATTAGATCACAAAAATATTTGTACGGTTATAAAGCAATCCGGGCGATGTGGTATAATGCTTGTGAGTGAATATTTGCTGAAAGAAGGTTAATAAATGATGTTATTTTCCATGTAAATTTTAAAAGAAAATGGCATCAGAATTTGTATACTTGTTGTTTATGTTGATGAATTAAATCTTGTTGGAACTCAGAAGATCAAAAGGCCAATTGAATATCTTAAGAAGAATTTGAATCAAGATTTGGAAAGACAAAATTTTGTCTTGGTACTGCCAAATTGAACATTTAGCAGACGGGGATCTTTATCCATCATATCTGGCCTTACAGAAAAGGTCTTAAAACGCTTTTACATGGACCAAAGCGCACCATGAGTTACACAATGGCTTGTTCGATCACTAGAAGTCCAATAAGGATTTGTTCCGACTCCAAAGAGGACGAGGAACTCCTTGGTCCCGAAGTACCCTATCTCAGGGCAATTGGTGCACTAATGTATCTTGCTAATGCTACAAGGCCTGACATAGCATTTTCTATTAATTTACTAGCAAGATATAGTTCTTCTTCTACACGGAGACATTGGAACGGGATTAAGCATATATTGCGATATTTAAAGGGAACTCTTGATATGGGTTTGTTTTATGCTAACAAAGATAGTGCAGATCTTGTTGGTTATGCAGATGCAGGTTATTTATCTGATACCCCATAAAGCTCGATTCAAACCGGGTACGTATTTACATATGGAGGTACTGTCATATCATGGCGCTCCACAAAGCAATCTATTGTTGCTACTTCTTCAAATCACGCTGAGATAATAGCTATTCATGAAGCAAGTAGGGCATGCGTGTGGTTGAGATCAATAATTCATTTTATTCGAGAAAAATGTGGTTTGGAATGTGAGAAAAGACCCACAATTTTATACGAAGACAATGCTGCATGCATAGCCCAATTGAAGGGAGGATTTATAAAAGGAGATAGAACGAAGCACATTTCACCAAAATTATTCTACACACACGACCTTCAGAAAAATGGTGACATTGATGTGCAACAAATCCGTTCAAGTGATAATCTAGCAGATTTATTCACTAAATCTTTGCCAACTTCAACTTTTGAGAAGATGGTATACAGGATTGGAATACGGAGACTCAAATATTTGAAACAAGGTTTTCATCAGGGGGAGTAAAATACGCGATGCACTCTTTTTTTTCCTTACTAAGGTTTTTTCCATGAGGTTTTCCTTATAAGGTTTTTAATGAGACACATAGCAATGCGTATTACTAAATATGTGTACTCTTTTTCCTTCACTAGGATTTTTTCCCACGTGATTTTTCCTAGTAAGGTTTTAATGAGGCACATTATCTTTTAATGAACATCCAAGGGGGAGTGTTATAAATATATTATATTATGGATGTTCATTTAGTACTCCGTTGTAAATAAGCTTCCTGAAGAAGCTTATCCATATGGGACTCTGCCGTAAATATGTTTATCTATTGAGTACTCTATTGGAAATAAGCTTCCTGAAGAAGCTTATCACTTCGGTACCCGGTTATGGATAAACATTACCCCCGGTAGAAGATTATCCATACCGGGTATAATAAGATTATCACTTCGGTACCCGATTATGGATATACATTACCCCCTGTAGAAGATTATCCATACCGGGTACAATGAGCTTATCCTTTCAGTACTCCGTTATGGATAATCATTGCCCCTAGTAGAAGGTTATCCATATCTGGTATAATAGCAGCTTACACAGCAGCTTGTAGTAGCAGCTTATACAACATCTTGCAGTAGCAGCTCACACAGCAGCTTGCAGTAGCAGCTTACACGGCAGCTTCCTTTCTTCTATAAATAGAAGAGATTTCAGTTCATTATGTACATCAGTTTGAATTCGAATAATATGTCAGTTTCTCTCTATACTTGTCTTTACTTTACAGTCTTTATCTCATAACAGAAAGGAAATATTTTCTTTTCGGATTTTTGCTTTTGATTTTATTTTTACTTTTTGAAAGAAAGACTTCTAAAAATTTCTTTTCTTTTGATTTGAACTTTGGGAATTTCAAAATAAAAGAAGAATATTTTTGTTTGAATTTTCATTTGTTTTCTCTTTTTCTAAAGAAGAAAGAAAAATATTTTAGGATTTTGGATGTTGCCTCTTAACTTTCGAAAGAGGGACTTTTAAGAAAATATTTTGGATTTTAAGTTTTTTTATTTATTTACAAAAGTACTTCTAAAGAAAAGCAAAAATATTTTTGGACTTTTCAAAAATTTTATGGACATTTACAAAAGAAAGACTTCTAAAGAAGAAAAAATTATTTTTTGATTTTTGTTTCTGATTTTTTTTTGGTTTTTTGGAAAAATACTTCAAAATGAAGAAAACCCGTATTTTGGATTTTGATCTTTATTGATTTTTCTTTTATTTCTTTTTCCATATGAAAGACTTCAGAAAGAAGGAAAATATTTTTGAGTTTAAAAATATTTTTTTTTTGAATTTTCTAAGAAAATGCTTCTAAAGAAAGAATTAAAGGAAAATATTTCTGGATTTTTTCTTAAAAATTGGGGCCGGAACCGATGAGGTTTGCCTACGTATCTCACATCCGGTGAGAATCAGACCCGCTTAGTTCGGTCAGTTTTGTCGGAACAAGGGAAACATGGCACTTGAAAATTTTGGCTCATTTGAAAACAAGCAGAGTCGCTAGAGCTGTCACACCTCTTTTTTTACCACCCGCCCGAGGGGGATATAAGGGAGTTTTTCCGATTAAAGTGACATTAATCGAAATGGAATTATTTTATTAATTTATTAGAGTCGCCACTTGGAATAGTTTATTTGGTGTCCCAAGTCACCGGTTTATTTTAAAATCCCAAATCGAGCAAATTTCAACTTTATTTAAAGTCTACGAACCAGAAATTCTATATAAGGAATTCTGTTAACCCGGGAGAAGGTGTTAGGCATTCCCGAATTCCGTGGTTCTAGCACGGTCGCTTAAAATATTAAAATTGGCCTAATTATCTGATTTACTACACATTTTAAACCTACTGTGCATTTTTAGCTTATTAACCGCTTTTAATTTTAAACCGCTTTTAGTAAGATTAAATGTTATTTAGAACACGTCCTAAACCACGCTACATGAAATGAACCCGCGGATCGCCACACGTTCTATTTAACATTGTTGGGAAATTGAAATTGGGTCACATGAAATGTACACCCGGATTTAGTAATTAAAATCACAACTACGTCACGGGAACCGTACCCGCAGCTATGATTGAATTATTTAAAGAACGTGCCTAACGCAACTACGAAGGTTCAAATTAACAGCATTTATGAGGGCCATGGAGAGTTCAATTGATGGCGCACCTCAGTTTTACAAGGTTTGAATTAATCTCATAAGGGCCATGGGTTATTTAATGGAAAATGGCACACCTCAAATTTTCTATAAGAGCTAACTAGTTTTATGAGGGCCATGGGCTTAGGGATTTTATTTAGCATGGCACACCTCAAATGATTTTAAAAGAAATGTGTTTAATTAAGGCCATCTAAGAATATTCTTATTTGAAACTAACTTAAGCTTAACAAGAGCTAATTGATTATAAGCAGGTTTTTTTATAGTCGTTTTGGACAAGGGGAATAGGTCAGCAGTGGCTTTTTTAAACAAATCAGCTTTGAAGCTGCAACTGGGTCACGATTTGGCCCAGTAAATCAAAAGGTTTCCGGAAATCATTGCTGGATCTGAGTTAGGCAGGCACATTGGGCTTGAATTGAGGCGGGCCCAATGGCTATGTTTTCTAATTGGGCCTATCTACCCTTCATTTATATACATTGGTCGAAAATGCTGGAAAAAAAAGAAACAAACTCATTCTAAAAAAAAAATCGAAATGCAGGGCTAGTCTAAAAAAAATTAATTTTACTACATTGATTGGCGAGATTCATCAGATATACATTTGTAATTTGCTAAAGAAAGGTATTTACAGACAAGTCAAGTTGTTGGGTCCAACTACCCAGGCCCAATGGCTGGGTTCAGACTTGCTCGAATGACCCAAAACTTGGGCCTGGTTGCAAGTCCAGCCCAAGTTACCACCATAGTACATGTTAATAAGAAAAACAAAGGGTCTAACTGTGGTAACCCAATACTACACAAACCAAAGAAAAGAAAATTGAATCAAAAGAGTTATAAAAGTCCATTTACACTGCTGAAAGTCCAGAATATACAAAATATCATTTTTTCCAAATTATCATACTACTGTCTAAAAGAGTATTAAAATGATCAAAATAAATTTCTGGTTTTTCTTCTGCCCTCAGGTCCTTTCCTACAATGTGTTGACTTGCAAGAGAACAGCTATGGAACTGCCTCTCACAAATCCATATTTCCAACTTCAATCTTGAGATTATTTGGCCTTCTGGCCATCTTACATGCCAACACAAAAATAGCAGTGATAATATAGCCATTAGTACGTATAAGAAAGCCATGAATCAATGTAACTTTAACATTAACTAAAAGAGCATTTAAAAGGGGGATATTTTAGTAATTAGGAGTTCATGATCAAACCATTCCAAGCACATATAAGGATTTCAGCTAAGTAAAAATGCTTAGGCATGCTAGTGAAGTAACAAATGAACATATTATAAAGAGAATTATAGTCACAAAGAACAAATAAGCTGGAGACATTTAACAACCAAGAGCATTTCATTCAAACATCTAGACAAAGATTACGGAAAAAGGGCTAAATGAACCCAAACCAAACATGTGAGTCCAAAGGTGTACCTATATCAGCCAAATAACAAAGAAAACAAAAGCTTTCTGAAAATAAACTGGCTGAGAAAAAACAGCAAGATCCAGCAACAACAAACCCCAGAAATCAACCCAAGAAATCAAATCCAAAGCAAAACCAGCTTGACACCAAGAAGTCCAACTAAAGGATATAGAAAAATCTTCTATTTTCAAAACATGTTTTCAATCTTGTAAAGAATCTGAAAAAATGAGAATACTTGAAATTTTCAAGATTTCTGAATCTCACTTTTTAGAAAAGAAATTAGAGCTTTTTGTGCCGAGAAAATAAGGCTGAATTTGTGTACATGCTCATCATCCTCCTTTTCAGAGTGAGTGAGTGTTCTCTTTTATAGAGTGCTCAAAAGAAGCATCCAAGAAAGAATATTTTGACCTAAAAAGCATATTTTACAGCTGTACTGTCCTTTTTCCTTATCCAAAACCAGTATTTTCTAAGGATAAGGACAACTGTGTTGTATTCTAGAACTTTCCTAATTCTACCCAATGTGAAACCCCCATTTTACCCTTTAGGTTACTGCTTATTTCAGATTTTATCCTAAAATTTCTAAGTTCAATTAAGTCCCTGAAGTTTCAAATGATTTTCAAATTAGGACAAACACAATTAGAGTAAGTCGAAAGATGCAAAAAAATGCTAACAGAATGAGAGTAAAAGAGAGCTGATGCAATTTTAATTGAAGATCAAACTGATTAATAACAGGGCTATTCTATCTATCTAACTTTAATCAGCTACATATGACATCTGTATTTTATTCAAGGCAAACCAAGGTAATAAAAATTAATAATGCTAAAAATTACGCAGCTAACTGACGTTTCTAGGGTTAAAATCCATTAAGCTCAGAAGTAAAACTCAATCAGCAATTTCAAATTCTGAAAACAATCACAACATTTTTTAAGAACTAGTTAAGAAGTCTGAAACCCTAAATTAGCTAATTAATTGACAATCAACTATAAATTAAGACTAATTGACAGAGAACATCAAAGAAGAAAAGAACAGACTATTATGTAAAGAAATTAAAACAAGTAAAGAAAAACACAATTGCTGGCTACATGAAAAGGGAAAACAAAGATGGGACAGACATTAAGAACAAAGAAGAGAGAAAAGAAAAGAAACAAAAAGGAAAAAGAAAAGACCTGAGGCAAACCGGTTACTGAAACTTCTGCAGGCACACCCATGAACTTTATACGGCCATTAATTGGCTGTTCTTAATAAGAACAACCAACTAATGGTCGTCTGGGTTCATAAATCTCATGCACTGGCCAAGAAAAGACGAAGAAGAACTAGGGTTTTTTCCTCAGCGTCTCAGATTCAAAATTTAGGGGAATTGAGGCTAATTCGAAGAGGTTTAGCAGTGGTTTAGGGTTTAGGGGAGTGCAACGGTTATAGGGTGTGAGTTTGGAGTGATTTGGAACAATTAGGGTTTTGGCCAAATTTTTCGATCTAAGTGTCACGACCCAAAATCCATTAAGGGTCGTGATGGCGCCGAACACCGCTGTCGGGAAAGCCAACCAACTACTTAATTAAACTCCAATTTTAACAATTTTGGAAACCAAGATTCTCCTTTAAATTTCATAAGTAAAAAGATAACTGCTTCAATTCAAATTAAATACTAGAAANGCTCGCGGGCCGCCTCGAATAATGCAACTCACCTAGTCCCCGAATCATCCGTGCTGCTATGCCCAGTGGGCTGCTAGAGATAAATATACCTGTGCAACAAAAATGCACAGAAGTGTAGTATGAGTACGTAAACCACGTGTACTCAATGAGTATCCCGTCTAATCTCTAAGAAGTAGAGACGTGATGGTCAACTTCGACACTTACTAGAGGTCATTTGACAATATACTAAAAATGTGAGGAAATCATGGATTTATATAGCAGTCCTAATTCACGAAGCCAGAAAACAGGTAAACACCTTCAACAAATAATCAAGGATTTTCAAGGTTTACTCTTTATTATCTTATCAATTTATATCAAGCCATGAAAAGCAATATCAACATTTAAAATTCTCGGGAAACAATATACATATCATGCGCAAATCATGCCGAGGTCGACGGCCCGCTCCAGCAGAAATGTAAACTGTGCACTGCCGAGGGTCGAACGGCACGAACCATAGATGCATCTATTTAATCTGCCGAGGCGTTCGGCCCGTTCCATAAATAAACACATACCCTGCTCGCGAATCATGCATGCGACGCAGGTACACATAGAGATACATGCTCAATCAGTCAATTAAGAACTTATCGGAATATTTACCTGAATAAAACAATTTCTCTTTTTAACAATTCAGGAAAAATTATGTTTAATCTCCTTTTAAATTCATTTACCAATCCAAGGTGATTCAAGCAATTTAAGCTATTAACGGGTTCATAAATAATCCAAGTATAACATGCCTTTGGGCCCTAACTACCCGGACAATAGCATAATCGTAGCTACGCACGGACTCTCGTCACCTCGTGCGTACGTAGCCCCCGCAAATAGGAGCACATAATCAATTATTTCACCTATGGGGACAATTCCCTCTTACAAGGTTAGAAAGGAGACTCACCTCGCTCCGAAGGCTCATAACCGGCATTCCACGCCCTTCCGAAGGCTCCAATTGTTGCACCGCGCTCCAAGACTAGCCAACGGTTACGCAAATCCATTAATATATGTTCAAATATTCATAGCAAACTAATTTATAGCAATTCCTAACTCCGATTGAAAAGTTGACCAAAACGCCCTCGGGCCCACGTGCCCGGAATCCAAAACTTTTTCGAAGATAAAGTTTACCCATGGCTTTACTAGCTCAAATATATAATTTACTCCTAATTTCATGCTCAAATTCGTGGCTAAATTCCAAGAATATAATTTTCTAGGTTTCCACCAAAAACCTCCATTTTCTACAATTTCCCAAGCCTAAATCCATACATAATTGATGTATTCAACTCAAAAGTAGGTGGGGATAACTTACCTTAACATAGATGACGAAAATCCCCTCTTTGAAGCTCCCCAAAATCGCCCAAGCCTTGAAAAATGAAGGAGAAATGACCCAAATCCTACTTTAAAACAACCCCTCTGTCTCCAGCAATTTTCGCACCTGCGGTCCTTTGACCGCTTCTGCGGTTCCGCAGGTGCGGTCACCAGGCCGCTTCTGCGGTCCTCCCAGGCCTCCCCAGCTTCCGCTTCTGCGACCCCCTCTCTGCAGATGCGGTCCCGCTTCTGCGGAACCTTGACCGCATCTGTGGTCCTAAAGCCATTGACCAAAACCCGCTTCTGCGGCTCCCTTTCCGCTTCTGCGGTCAACCCACCGCAGAAGCGAAAATACCAGCAACCAGATCCTTCAGCTGTCCAAATATTTCATTTTCAATCCGTTAACCACCCGGAATCCACCCGAGGCCCCCGGGACCCCAACCAATCATACCAACCAATCCCAAAACACATTACGGACTTGCTCGAGGCCTCAAATCACATCAAACAATGCTAAAATCATGAATCAACCCCCAATCCAAGCTTTATGAACTTTAGAACTTCCAACTTCTACTTTCGATGTTTAAACCTATCAAATCGCGTCCGATTGACCTCAAATTTTGCACACAAGTCATACTCGACATTACGGACCTACTCCAACTTTCGGAATCGGATTCCGACCCCGATATCAAAAAGTCAACCTCCGGTCAAACTTCTCAAAAACCTTCAAATTTCTATCTTTAGCCAAATGGCTCCAAAATGACCTACAGACCTCCGAATTCACTTCCGATCGCGCTCCCAACTCCAGAATCACCATACGGAGCTATTCGCAGTCTCGGAATCCCAAACGGACATTGATAACACTGAAATGCACTTCAAGCCAAACTTATGAAATTCCTTCTAAAATGCTAACTTCCACAATAGGCGCCAAAACGCTCCCGGGTTATCCAAAACCCGAACCGGGCATACGCCCAAGTCCAAAATGATCATACGAATCTGCTGGAACCTTCAGATCCTGATTCCGAGGTCGTTTACTCAAAAATCCAATCCTAGTTCGTTCTTTCAACTTTATGCTTCTGAAATGAGAATTCTCTTTCTAAATCAACTCTGAACCTCCCGGAACTTAGTTCCGACCGCGCGTACAAGTCATAATACCTTAAATGAAGCGGTTCATGGCCTCCGACTGCTGAACGGAGCGCTAGGACTAAAAACGACCAGTCGGGTCGTTACATTCTCTCCCACTTAAACAAACGTTCGTCCTCGAACGTACTGAGAACAATGCTGGAGTATTCTGAAATCACTGTTTAGCACCTCATGTTCCTTCCCGTGCCACCATAACTCAGTTGAGCACATTAGCTCGCTCAATTCTGAAGATATTCTCTTTTATTCAAGCAGATACGCCTTAAAGCCCAATTCCAACATCCGGAATTCTATGCCCGACCTGTTTCCAACATACGAACACTGTATCAACCACCACACGCTGTACCCAAACATGATTGCATAACTTTGCTGAATTCACACTTCTCATCATTTTACTCACCGGATCACGATAACATGTTCCGTTCAACTTAATTGAAATTCCACGAATCTGGTGCTCCCATTGCACCCCATAACATACACAGGTCTTACTCCAACTCTTACAATACCGCCACAACGGAAAAGATATGAAGAAATTCATTATCAACTGCCGAGTCAACCAATCATTGAGTCTATACTTCAGACAGGTAACATTACCATATTCTGAACCCAATAGCGATCTTTGCTCCTTAATATACTCTATATAGTCAGATTGCACTGATTCTGAATCTAATGGTCTTATCCCACCCAATACGAACTGCTCAGGCAATAAGCCACCCCAGACATAATCGAAATCTCATGTGATGCCACAATGTGCCAATAGGCCCCCAATTCAAACGCGATACAAAAGGAAAAACGAACTCTGGAAGGAATTACCTAACTCCCGCACTAATACGGACTTTCCTTAGAAAATTGGCAAGACATAGAAAAATAGCATATAGATGACTATACTCAACATCGCACTGTTGCGGCGCGCAACCCGATCCAAATAACATACCCATGGCGGCGTGCGACCCGATCCACACATAGATCTCACATAGGGAGATGCACATCGAGCTAGATTGCTCATTACAACAAAATACTGAATGTCAGTCATGAACACACTAAGTGCATAATAACATCCCTGAGTGAACATATAGCGCTATAAGCTACAAAACTCAAGCACAACTGAGGTGCGATATACAAACTGAATCTCCTGAGCCATCTTGCTCATAACACATCATTTCTACACGAATCCTCAACACATAAGCAATTTCTCAAGCCGTCTCACAACTCGCACGGCGCAACGCATCACTTCACGAAATATATTTGCCAATGAAATAACACCTTGACTACTCCCACATAGGAGCGCATTACTGAAATNAAGTCTGAACATGAGCCAATAAGGCCAACCATAACATGCATTTCAACAATTCACTAGCTCGAATTACTACTTATGGCCTTTCTCGTAGCTGAGGTAACCCCTCAATATGATAATAACCAGAAACTTAGCAAGTAGTTAACCATGCAACTCAATCATAGGCGGTGGGACTCTCCCACTTAGCTTGAAGCCATTATTTCACAAATCCGGAACTCACTCGTCCTTTTTATCTCTTATTGACATACCCTTGCCCAACCAACCGCCAAAATTCTCGAGATCTCTCTGCAAAACCCCCTTCTTATACTCTAAATCATCCACCACATTCGCACGATCAATTCTTTCGCTACCTACCCGATAATATTCTTCGTAGAAGCCTCGCCAACCACGCGACTGCTAATCTGCTCACTTGGCTAACCCACCTATAGAAGGCTCTCCCCGGCATCGTCCAACACTACTGCACAGGGTACAATTACTACGACATCAATGACCCTTCTTGAGTCTGAGCTCACACTCCAGTTGCACAGGTCCATTTACCCCTTGTGGGCATCGTTGAAATGTGCGACAACATCCTCCCAATTTCAAAGCCATGCTGCATCCTTCTTCCTTTAAGCGGGTCCTTTCCGTTATATTAAACCTTCGGCCGCGCAAGAACCCCTACTTCAAATTGGATCCATAGACCCCAATCACCAATCACTAATATTATCAAATCACTCCAAACTCTCCTTAAGGTACGTGGTCATCCCACTGCAAAACCCATATGCAACTCCGCCACTCTCCCACTTTGGCGGAACTCATCCCCTTAATCGACTACTCGGCCTTTGCTTCATATACCTGGCCCTTTAGCAATTTAAAACTCCGCCTGACACTTCTCACGGGCCTTTCTCATCTTTTGCTGCTCAGTTGCTGCCTTAATAAAAATTTATCTTCATCGAACCTGAACCCTCAATTTGCTACTAACTCCAAACCTTTCCGAAGGTCATCTTTCTCGAACCGTCAACATTAGAAATACTGATTCAACCCTGAACCACCGCATCCTGCGATATCTGATAGTTGTACCTCCGATACTATTTCACAATACCTTGCCTCAAAGGCGAATTGTAGAAAATCATAACACCGACAAGCTTAATACGCCCAATTAGGACAACAGCTCCCCGATATAGAAGAAAAATCCACCACGTTTGCAATTGCCAAGTCTCATTACGTCCACCAGTCCACATCTGACCCTCCTTGGTTCGATTGCCTTTCCCCCTGCCGGGAATGAAATACCAAACCTCTTGATTATGCACTGAGTAAACCTCCCTTGAAATCATTCACTGCCCTGACACGTGGGCAACACCCTACCATCACATTACTATTGCAGAATAGTCATTTATAAGCATCGCGGCAACTTGTGCCTAGCCTCAAAGCCCTCGAAATTACCGCTACTGGGCTTGAAATAATAAAATGTCCTACCATAAGGCGACGACAATATTCTGATCAGCCATACCGGGAGAAACATCCCGTATCACATCTGTAGTACCATTTCGGTTCTTCAATTTTTGATTTACATCAATCGCTTCGCGTCGCATAGGATTGAGTCGAAAGAAACAAAGGCATAAGCCTCACATGAAATCGAATCGCACGATAAGGAATCAAGAAGGGAAGTACCCTTAACAGTCCTGCAGCCTCCCGAGGATAAGTACAGACGTCTCCGTATCGATCCGCGAGACTCTACTAGACTTGCTCATGACTCGTGAGACCTTGGGAACCTAGTGCTCCGATACCATGTTGTCACGACCCAAAATCCATTAAGGGTCGTGATGGCGCCGGACACCGCTGTCAGGCAAGCCAACCAACTACTTAATTAAACTCCAATTTTAACAATTTTGGAAACCAAGATTCTCCTTTAAATCTCATAAGTAAAAAGATAACTGCTTCAATTCAAGTTAATTACTAGAAATCAATACAAAAATATTTAAAAACTATCCCAGAACCCGGTGTCACAAGTGCACGAACATCTACTGATAAGGAAATAAAATACAATACAACATCCGTCGGAATACAGTGGACGAAAGGAAAATACAATTTACTGGAAGGGACTTTACTAGCTGCGGGCCGCCTCGAATAATGCAACTCACCTAGTCCCCGAATCATCCGTGCTGCTATGCCCAGTGGGCTGCTAGAGATAAATATACCTGTGCAACAAAAATGCACAGAAGTGTAGTATGAGTACGTAAACCACGTGTACTCAATGAGTATCCCGTCTAATCTCTAAGAAGTAGAGACGTGATGGTCAACTTCGACACTTACTAGAGGTCATTTGACAATACACTAAAAATGTGAGGAAATCATGGATTTATATAGCAGTCCTAATTCACGAAGCCAGAAAACAGGTAAACACCTTCAACAAATAATCAAGGATTTCAAGGTTTACTCTTTATTATCTTATCAATTTATCAAGCCATGAAAAGCAATATCACATTAAAAATTCTCGGGAAACAATATATCATGCGCAAATCATGCCGAGGCGACGGCCCGCTCCAGCAGAAATAAACTGTGCACTGCCGAGGGTCGAACGACACGAACCATAGATGCATCTATTTAATCTGTCGAGGTGTTCGGCCCGTTCCATAAATAAACACATACCCTGCTCGCGAATCATGCATGCGATGCAGGTACACATAGAGATACATGCTCAATCAGTCAATTAAGAACTTATCGGAATATTTACCTGAATAAAACAATTTCTCTTTTTAACAATTCAGGAAAAATGATGTTTAATCTCCTTTTAAATTCATTTACTAATCCAAGGTGATTTAAGCAATTTAAGTTATCAATGGGTTCATAAATAATCCAAGTATAACATGCTTTTGGGCCCTAACTACCCGGACAATGGCATAATAGTAGCTACGCACGGACTCTCGTCACCTCGTGCGTACGTAGCCCCTGCAAATAGGAGCACATAATCAATTATTTCACCTATGGGGACAATTCCCTCTTACAAGGTTATAAAGGAGACTCACCTCGCTCCGAAGGTCCATAACCGGCATTCCACGCCCTTCCGAAGACTCTAGTTGATGCACCATGCTCCAAAACTAGCCAACAGTTATGCAAATCCATTAATATATGCCCAGTTAATCATTACAATCTAATTTATAGAAATTCCTAACTCCGATCGAAAAGTTGCCCAAAATGCCCTCGGGCCCACGTGCCTGGAATCCGAAATTTTTCGAAGATAAAGATTACCCCTGACCTTAGGAACTCAAATATATAATTTTTACTAAATTCCATACTCAATATCGTGGCTAAATTCCAAGTTTACTAATTTTCTAGGTTATCCACCAAAACCTCAAATTTATACTAACTTAAATGCTCAAATCCATACATAGTTGATGTATTTAACTCAAAATAGGTGGGGATAACTTACCTTAACGTTGATGACGAAAATCCCTTCTTGAAGCTCCCCAAAATCGCCCATGCCAAGTGAAAAATGAGAGAAGAATGGCCAAAATCCGATTTTTAAAACCCCTCTGCCTCCAGCTATTTTCGCACCTGCGGTCCTTTGACCGCTTCTGCCGTTCCGCAGGTNGCTCGCGGGCCGCCTCGAATAATGCAACTCACCTAGTCCCCGAATCATCCGTGCTGCTATGCCCAGTGGGCTGCTAGAGATAAATATACCTGTGCAACAAAAATGCACAGAAGTGTAGTATGAGTACGTAAACCACGTGTACTCAATGAGTATCCCGTCTAATCTCTAAGAAGTAGAGACGTGATGGTCAACTTCGACACTTACTAGAGGTCATTTGACAATACACTAAAAATGTGAGGAAATCATGGATTTATATAGCAGTCCTAATTCACGAAGCCAGAAAACAGGTAAACACCTTCAACAAATAATCAAGGATTTTCAAGGTTTACTCTTTATTATCTTATCAATTTATATCAAGCTATGAAAAGCAATATCAACATTTAAAATTCTCGGGAAACAATATACATATCATGCGCAAATCATGCCGAGGTCGACGGCCCGCTCCAGCAGAAATGTAAACTGTGCACTGCCGAGGGTCGAACGGCACGAACCATAGATGCATCTATTTAATCTGCAGAGGCGTTCGGCCCGTTCCATAAATAAACACATACCCTGCTCGCGAATCATGCATGCGACGCAGGTACACATAGAGATACATGCTCAATCAGTCAATTAAGAACTTATCGGAATATTTACCTGAATAAAACAATTTCTCTTTTTAACAATTCAGGAAAAATATGTTTAATCTCCTTTTAAATTCATTTACCAATCCAAGGTGATTCAAGCAATTTAAGCTATTAACGGGTTCATAAATAATCCAAGTATAACATGCCTTTGGGCCCTAACTACCTGGACAATAGCATAATAGTAGCTACGCACGGACTCTCGTCACCTCGTGCGTACGTAGCCCCCGCAAATAGGAGCACATAATCAATTATTTCACCTATGGGGACAATTCCCTCTTACAAGGTTAGAAAGGAGACTCACCTCGCTCCGAAGGCTCATAACCGGCATTCCACGCCCTTCCGAAGGCTCCAATTGTTGCACCGCGCTCCAAGACTAGCCAACGGTTACGCAAATCCATTAATATATGTTCAAATATTCATAGAAAACTAATTTATAGCAATTCCTAACTCCGATTGAAAAGTTGACCAAAACGCCCTCGGGCCCACGTGCCCGGAATCCAAAATTTTTTCGAAGATAAAGTTTACCCATGGCTTTACTAGCTCAAATATATAATTTACTCCTAATTTCATGCTCAAATTCGTGGCTAAATTCCAAGAATATAATTTTCTAGGTTTCCACCAAAAACCTCCATTTTCTACAATTTCCCAAGCCTAAATCCATACATAATTGATGTATTCAACTCAAAAATAGGTGGGGATAACTTACCTTAACATAGATGACGAAAATCCCCTCTTTTGAAGCTCCCCAAAATCGCCCAAGCCTTGAAAAATGAAGGAGAAATGACCCAAATCCTACTTTAAAACAACCCCTCTGTCTCAGCAATTTTCGCACCTGCGGTCCTTTGACCGCTTCTGCGGTTCCGCAGGTGCGGTCACCAGGCCGCTTCTGCAGTCCTCCCAGGCCTCCCCAGCTTCCGCTTCTGCGACCCCCTCTCCGCAGATGTGGTCCCGCTTCTGCGGAACCTTGACCGCATCTGCGGTCCTCAAGCCATAGACCAAAACCCGCTTCTGCGGCTCCCTTTCCGCTTCTGCGGTCAACCCACCGCAGAAGCGAAAATACCAGCAACCAGATCCTTCAGCTGTCCAAAAATTTCATTTTCAATCTGTTAACCATCCGGAATCCACCCGAGGCCCCCGGGACCCCAACCAATCATACCAAACAATCCCAAAACACATTACGGACTTGCTCGAGGCCTCAAATCACATCAAACAACGCTAAAATCATGAATCAACCCCCAATCCAAGCTTTATGAACTTTAGAACTTCCAACTTCTACTTTCGATGTTTAAACCTATCAAATCACATCCGATTGACCTCAAATTTTGCACACAAGTCATATTCGACATTACGGACCTACTCCAACTTTTGGAATTGGATTCCGACCCCGATATCAAAAAGTCAACCTCCGGTCAAACTTCTCAAAAACCTTAAAATTTCTATCTTTAGCCAAATGGCCTACGAACCTCCGAATTCACTTCCGATCGCGCTCCCAACTCCAGAATCGCCATAAGGAGCTATTCATAGTCTCGGAATCCCAAACGGACATTGATAACACTGAAATGCACTTCAAGCCAAACTTATGAAATTCCTTCTAAAATGCTAACTTCCACAATAGGCGCCAAAACGTTCCCGGGTTATCCAAAACCCGAACCGGGCATACGCCCAAGTCCGAAATCATCATACGAATCTGCTGGAACCTTCAGATCCTGATTCCGAGGTCTTTTACTCAAAAATCCAATCCTAGTTCGTTCTTTCAACTTTAAGCTTCTGAAATGAGAATTCTCTTTCTAAATCAACTCTGAACCTCCCAGAACTTAGTTCCGACCGCGCGTACAAGTCATAATACCTTAAATGAAGCGGTTCATGGCCTCCGACTGCTGAACGGAGCGCTAGGACTTAAAACGACCGGTCAGGTCGTTACACTAAGATTCAAACAAATCTGAAGGGATTCGAGGGAAGCTGGTTGGAGATTGGGAAGGGGAAGGTCAAGAGGATTATGTGGTGTGAAGATGGGGGTGATTGGAGCACCGCCGCCGCCGTGGGCGATTTCCGGTGGGCGGTCTGTGGCGGAGGCGGCGAAAGACTATAGGGGCGGCTAGGGTTTAGTCTTTTGAGAGAGGGGAGAGAATGAGAGGGGGTAATGGGGATCTAGGGGGTCCGTTCAGACATATGTATATTAAATGAACGGCCAGTTCCCAGCCGTTTGATCTGTGATGATCAACGGCTAGGATTCCTTAGATCAAAACGGGGTCGTTTCGGGGAATGGGAAATCGACCGGGTGGATTTAGTTTTGGGCTTGGGTTGTGGGTTATTTGGGATTGGATATGGGGCCGAATTTAGGTGTAAAAGTGGCCGAATTTCAAAAATAAACCTGTTCTACAATTCTTTCTTTTATTTCTAATTTTTCCTTTTCCTTTTAATTAAAAATCCTACAATTAAAAATCCTAAATTATCTAAAAGTGTGAAATTAAACTAATTAACTAATTATAACAATCATAAACATCACTTAGTTCTAATTTAAAAGAGAAAATCAATAAATTAAAATTAAAAGACAAGAATATAAAAATAAGCTATTTTTTGTGATTTTCAAATTTCCATAAAACAAATAATCATTGATTAATTTTAAAAAATGTAAAAACAAATCCTAAATGCAATGCATGATATTTTTTTGTATTTTTTCATGATTTAAATAAAAATTAAACATGCACAGAAATGCAAACAATTAAGAAAAGTTCTACAAAAATTCCTAAAATGGCAAATAATTAACAGAAAACCTATTTTCTTGGGATTTTATAGGAGTATTTCGTAGAGGGCAAAAATCACATGCTCACAACTACTATCAAACTATTGAAGCCCTTTTGCTGCGTTGGATTACTGACCAGAAGAAAGACATTCTCTTTAGTCTTTACTCCCTCCGATCCAAAATAAGTGATTTTTTGGCCTTTTTTTATGGTGCAAAATAAGTAATTTTTTCAAATTTCAAGAATGAATTAATTATTTTTTTCCTACATTGTCCTTGGAGTAAATAGTGTTGGAGTATGTGTTAGGAGTGTTTATGTGAGATAGTAAAGGTTAATATGGTCAATTTCATTGTTAATTAATGCTAAAAGATGAATTTGTTAATCTGTGTGAAAACATCCAAAAAAATACTTATTTTGGATCGGAGGGAGTACTAATTAGTTGTAGACCAACAGCATGGGGCTTATTTAAAGGGGTTTTCTGCCAGAGTTGAAACAAACTCAAGCAGGCATATAGAAGATCGAATTTCTTTCGCCTTGTTGATACGAATTATAAATAAATAAAACATGGATATTCAATTGAGTTTAAGAGTACAAGAAAAGAAATATTAGAACCTAAACCTTAGAATTTAATTGGACAACTGTACAACTTCGAGATTTAAGTTATACTTTCCAAGTCTCCATTAAGTGATTTTGTGCTTTGAGGGTTCATTCATCAGCAAAATCAAGTCAAGAAGATATGCAAACTCCATAGGCTCTTCGTTGTGTTTTTGTTGCTTCGCGTTTCTGCTTTTGCCTTCTCTTACTGTAGGAATGGCATGGGCAGGGCAGGGGCAGGGCAAGGGCAGGGCAATGCTTAAATGCGGCAGGGCGGGTCAAATTTAAATTTTTCAAGATATTGAATGGGCAGGGCAGGGGGCAGGGCGAGAGCAAATTTGTTACTATTTCTGATTATAAGATTTGTTGAATTGATTACTGTTCATTTATATAGCTAAGCTTCCATAGCTCCAATCACTTAGACCCAGTAGAAATTTAGTAAAAGCAACAAAAAATGGCAAAATAAATATCTTAATAGATAATAGGGGTGGTATCTTTTATAATTCCTTTTACTATATCAGTATTTAGTAAAAAGTACTTGTTAGAACATATTTATATACATCTCGTCAATCTGTTTGTACGTACATATTTATCAATACGCACGTGGTTCTCATACTAACGAATACTGTAATAGATAAATAACTAATCATTTGGTCTTGAATTTTAAGGCCAGATAAGAAATTTGAACAGTCTTTTGATGTTATAATTTTATGATAGTAAAATAGCAAAATTGGGTAGACTTTCAACTAAGTAAAATCACATTTGATATAGCACCTTAAAGAAACAAAAAAGATGTTATTTCACATCTTAAAATATTAAAATTGTCTCAGCTCAAAAAATCAAATTGTGACATAGGCATGAAATTGAAATGGTGCACTATTTTGAAGACAAAAACCCCAAAGAAGTAGAAGATAATGTAGACGTGTAGAACACTCAAAAGTAAACAAATAGGGGAGGAAAATATAATGGGCGGAGTGGGGCAGGGCTTAATGGGGTAGGATAGTGTAGGGCAGGGCAAAATAATGAAAAGAGCTGAACAAGGCAGGGCAGATTAAAATTTTGGCGGGTTGACACTTGCCCCGCCCTGCCTTGCCCTATTTACATTCATATCTTCTTGTGTGTTACTATAACTAATGCCATGATGATTTAACAACTTTATTTCTCAATTTAACTCTGTCTTTTTATATTATTCACACGCTCTTGTAGTCTTATGTGCTAATGTACGTCATATTTACAGATTTTCTTGATTTAAAGTTAATTATCATTTTGGGAAAATTTACTTATATTGTTAAATTGTTGATATCAAGGGTGTTGGAGCTAATGGGAAAAATTATTCATACTTATTGTTTAACCGCAAAAATGATATACTTGGATTTGTAATGTGATTTATGGATATATGGACCAAATAGATCAAATTGATCTGACTAATAAAATAACATAGTATAAAGAAAATAAAATAAAGACAATTAAAGAAAAAACAGGCCTGAGCTTCATATTGATCCCACCGGAACCAAAAGTAATACCAATAATATAAAGCTTAAAAGAATAAGAGAAAGAATATTAGCCTTTTTGATATCAGTATTTCGTGTCCCCGCTCATTGAATACAATGTTGCTAATTATAGTTAAATTTGAGGAGACATGATCCTCAAATCATGCTCTTTTTAAAGATGAATAAAAAAACCCTCTTGATGGTTGCATAATGTTTGCGAATAAATGCTATGATTTTCGGTAATGGCTACTCTTTTAATGCTTCTCTCTCCAACCGGTGCCTTACTTTTTCTCTTCCCCGTCCTTTATGCCTTCAGAATTTACACAATACTAGTCACATGTTTGTATTGAGTATCAACTATCTGCTGACTCATCTTCACCCTATCATCACTAGCACGTGTTTTCTTGAGAAACATACACCTATAAGCTGTAAATATTACCTAATACAGATAATCTTCCTACTTTTCAGTGACTCAATTTGATGTGACCAGGAAGTAGATAAGACTTTCTCTTTTCTTGGCAGGGAAATTCTTGAACGATTTTTGACATTTGAAAGGACACATGTCTCTTTGTATTTTATGAGCCGAACACGTGTTGCCCAGTGATTTGACAAACAGTTTCACCAGTTACCTAGGTAAGGATGGCTTTTTTATTGAACCGCCTATAAACTTCCTTCTTTTCACCTATTTTAACTTTCATTTTTCGGCATCTCTTCATTAAATTTCTCTGAACTTTTCGCAGTTGCTTTTTGTTATTTTTAGTCTTTAAGTTTGAATAGTCGATTTCACTATTTTAACCATTATGCTTTATGATATTTCATTCCCCGGTAACTCATCTTCAACCACCAAACATCATAATCTTGTTGTGATTTTATCTCCTCTTCTTCTTTCGGCGCTGGGGATCGCATCACCGGTGGACCATTCAAGAAAAACAAACCCAAGAATTCTGACATTAAACCTTCCACAACAAACAATCATCCCTTCTAAGTGGTCTTTGAAAAAGGATTGCCAGGTCCAACATACTTACTCTGACCCTGACGTTAGCAGAAACAAAGCAGTTGGTGAATATACTTCGTTTGTTCGCCCGCCCGTCATTCCTATTGTGAAGGAGGATTATGGCCAGAAGAACATTAACGTTTTAGCTCCTCGCAAAGTGGAGATAGTAACTTTCAGAAAATCGGGGTATGTTTTCGTTTATACATATCCTTTTACTCTCAAACTTGGAAAAGAAATAGATCCTATCATTCTGGAATTTTGCCGGAATTACCATGTCTGCTTGGCTAAAGTGGGCCCGACGATATAACATACGGTAGTTTGCCTCCATTACCTATGTTCCCGAACACAGGAAAACCTCACTCTTGCACATCTGATCCACTTCTATGCTCCCAAGATCTTCTGAGGAAGCGTAATCAAACTCAACAAATGTGGTCACAATGCCATCATCACCAGTGTAGATGATAACAATGACCATGGTTGGATAGAGAGGCTTATTGCTATTGCTCCCGGAGATATTTTACCAGCATCAGCATCACCCATTCCTGAAGGTTGGAACTATACTCGTAAGTTTTCTCAAATATTTTTATCGTTTTCACTTTAAAAGTGTTTTCATTCTTTCTTAAACTTTTGTTCCTTCTATTTTAGCCACTCTTTGGGTTTCTCCAGTAGTAGATAACCTAACCTAATAGTCCAAAAGATTTTGGATACTTTCACACCGAAACTCCGCTTATGAAAGGAAATTTTAATAAAGAAAAACGGGAAGGGCAAGAATCACGTGAGAAAAGCTTCATCTTCCCTTCTTGACATATGCCTTCATACTGTACTTTCTTGCTAACCTTTCATTCTACCACTTCAGGATTTCCAAAGGGGTTATCTATTTGCCCAGCTGTCGAGGTTTCACTCAACCCGAAGACTGCCCAATATCGACTTTAAGAGATTCTTCATCGAAAAAGGGCTCGTGATGCAGCTCTTGCTTCCAATGAAGGTGCATCTTCAATCAGTCTCAAGCCAAAGGGAAGAAACCAAAAAGAAAGCATTCTTTTAAGTCTGAAGCTAAAGAGAAGCCTCCATCTAGGGATGTTCAAAATCAAATCATAAGCGCTAACCGAATTGAAAAATGTATTAATGGCTTATTGGTATCGGGTTATTGTCGACGCCCCCTTTTTCTCGCGAAATCGGGTTTACGATATTTGGGAGGACAACTCTATTCCCGTTTGGGAATTGGGTTTTTGGATTTGAAGAGTCGCCATCTAATGATTAAGTGCATTAGGACACTAAGGGTTTTTGAGTTGGAAAACCAGAGTTCGGGTAAGGGCTAGAAATTATCTCGAGGGGAAGGTGTTAGGCACCCCTCAAGATCCATTAGTGTGGTTCCCGGCCATGCTATGTTGTGACTTTAAATGCAAACAAGTATAAATAATTCCACACATAAGGGTTGCAAATAGGTACGTAACAAACATGTTGAAATTGAGATCTATGTGATCTCATAATTTGTTTAAGAAAAATGTCCAAGTGCAGAAATTGAAACAAAGAAATGAATAAACGGAAATTTTGAAAAGAAGAGAATAGTGAAGTAAAAAGGAGGAATTTGGTGACTGAAATGAGATATAGAATTTTATTGATAAAATAATAAAGTTACATAAGGGAAAGGGGTCCTAGGTTTGTGAAACACATGGATCATCCACACAACACCGGTAGCCAATCGTACGCATGGTGTTGTCGCGTGATCATCATCTCCATTCTACCCTTCCCACCCCGTTAAGGTGTTAAGCGCGGAATGGTATCGTTACCTACTGCATGCTATTACCCGTCCCACCTATCAGTCCCGGAGGCATTTGGGACTACTAATCCTAATGGGGAGGGAGCTTGGCTTTTCAGGGTCTAAAAGGATAAAAATCTAGGGCGACAATCAAAACACATAATGCAATAAAAGGGGAACAGGTAACAATTAAGGGCTCAAACAGGCCTCCTCACTTTAAGAAACAAATTGTTTAGCATGTCTTACACATACTTGATTTGGTCTAAATTTAATTAAAGCGTAGGATAGGTTGATTTACCACATATTTCCCAGATAGGGAGTCCGAATTAGTCCTGCTTAGATGTAGTTGTCGAAGACTGACATAGTTGATTAATTACTTAACCTTTTGCCTATGTGTTAAACGGGACCTATAGGCATGATATCTACTAATTCAGGGACGGAGGAATAAACTGATTGCAAAAAAAAAAAAGAATTGTTGGTTGTAAGCTCTGCGAGTGTTTAAACAAATTACCACTAATTTTAGACGTAGGAGCGAGTGGGCGATTCAGATTTAGTTGATAGCTCCTATAGGCATGCTTTCTAGGCGTTACTGATTTTATCGCTGTTATTGTCATGCAGAGATCCTATGGGCAGGTCATCTATATGCAATTGGTTATTTTAAATCCTATAAGCAGATTTGTCTAGTGACAGATGCATATGCAAAATGCAGGAAGTCCTATAGGCTTATTATCTATATGATATGCAGAGTTTCAGCAATGATTTATAGGCATGGTACTTATACGAAATGCAGAAAACCTATGAGCATGGTATCTATGTAAGATGCAGAGGTTTGAAAGTAGAAGTTCTACAAACATACCATCTATATGAGATGCTGAATTTTGAAAGTAAATACTCTAAAACATGGTATCTACATGAGATGCTGAATTTTGAAAGTAAATATCCCTAAAACATGGTATCTACATGAGATGCTGAATTTTTGAAAGTAAATATCCTAAAACATGGTATCTACCCCTTTTGCATGCATTCAATCCCATCCCTTTCACTATACACCCCAGTAGTTATTACAAAAACTATTACAGACCAAATGGATCAGAGGAAAGAATAAAAATTACATCACTGATTGCATCTACATCTAATCAGCCCAATCCAAACTCAGAGTCTAATAATATGAGATAAACCAACTTCCAGGATCGGATTTTCCAAAGCCTTCTATTATTTGGGATGTGTCAAAGTTCCAAGGAACTTCAAGAGTTCCAGGCAATGCTTACACCCCAAATATCATTGCAGAAATCAGATTATAGTGCAGTGTGGAAGGGCCAGCCCTCAAATGTCCAAGTTCAGAGGGAACTGAAGGTCCCAAGGCAAGGCTCATAGGAGGGGGGCAGAACTTAAAGACTAGGAGTGAGTGTAAGTGCAATTGAAGGGAATTAGGGAGGGGGAGGGGGGCATGGCAGGCTGGTGGTCATGCCCAGCAATTGGGATGCTGGCACATCCCTAACCAGCCTGTCAGCCTTAGAATTGGGGAGTTAAGACCTTATTGAAGGTCAGGTTCAGCCCTGGACAGCAATTGGGATGCTGCCAGGCCATACCTTAAGTCAACACACATAGGGGAATAGGGTATGGGAGCAATTGTTCATACTAGCAGCAAGAAGCAAAGAAAGAGCAGGCAAAAGCATGTAGGTACTTCAAAATTAACTTTGTAGAGGATTGAAAGCAGGCATGGATACAGGGACTGTAAACAAACACATTAGAATGATGCTAAAACTAATTTAGGACATACCAGTTGCAAAGAAGCAACTAAAGAGAAGCAGTAGCCTTGTAAAAGCCAAAGTGCAGTCAAGAAGCAAGAATGCTATAAGTGCAGAAGAGAATTGTGATGTTTAGTGTGCTTAACCGTGTCTGGAGGATTATTCCCATCGTGTAGTGTTGAAGAAAGTCATGTATTTATAGTGCAGAAAAGAAGCAGAAATAGGTAAGAATAATCAATCACACAAGGTTTCCCTTTAATTAAGGGATTCTGATTTCAAATAGGCAAAGTAAATAAGGAAAGAGGTTAATTAAACACTTTTCAAAGTAGTGTGATAAGGGTAAACACATACTAGTTATTTAAGGAAAGGGTTTGACAGTACACGGTTGTGCAAATTAAGGAAAGGAAATCAATTGACAGCCAAGCAATCATGAGTCGAAAATTTTGCATGAATGAACCAAGTCAGAAAAAGGTAAAGAGAGGCTTTACTTAAGAAGAATCAGCAACAATCAATTAACCCAAAAAAAAGGATTCTGATTCGAACATAAGTTGGAAAATATTTTTGAAGAAAGATTTTAACACACATATAAAAGGGACTATCATGCTAATCAGAAGAGTCTAGCATAAAAGAATTCAGAGTCATACACAAAAGGGTTCGAATTCAATACATAGATTCAAAGCGAGTTTGAGAGAGTCCAGGGCTCAAATAGAACCCTAGTCCAAACACACAAGACCAAACTCGCCAAAAAACCCCAAAATCCCAGGGTTTTTGACTTGAATCAGATGCAAAGAAGACAACAAAATGAGGGAACAAGCAAATATAGTAGAAAGTTTAAAGCAAACAAAGTAAGAAAATTAATTCGAAACATAATGAGAGCAAAGAAACAGTAGAGAAAAACATGCTTAAGTAGGTATTCTAGAGGAAACTTAAAAAGGTAAAAAAATAGTAAGAACACTTAATGAACACAGTAGAAAAATACAGTAGGCGAGATCATAGTGGAAGAAAGTAGCAGAGCATAGTGAAGAGCATACGAGCACATAGAGTAGAAATACAGTAGAGGAACATGCGTGGTAAAAGAAGAACATAAGAACATAGCAGAGACATACATACACAAAGAAAAGGGAAAGGAAAAAGTCCAAAAAACACTTAAGCATTTTCAGAAACCCTAAATCGGGAAGAAGTGACTTTGAAAGTAAAATTTTTGAAGAAAAGTTGGGGAAATCTTTTAAAATCTCGAAATAGAGCATGAATACACACAGATCTAAAGAGAGCCGGAGAAAAACCTCGAACAGCTAGGGTTTCAGATGAACCCTAGAATGAGAAAGGCTTGAAAAAGGTCTGATCTAAGTCGGATAAGGCTGGAAACAGGCTCAAGAGGCTAAGATACGCTGGAGCCAGGCTGGAGATGGCCGAAAACCTCAAGTCGGCGGAGGTCTGAGTGGAGACCTTTGAAGTCTAGCCTCAAACCTTCGAGTATCAGGCATATAGGAGCAATAGGAGGTAAGTATGAGGTCTCCATGGCCTGAGAAGCCATGGATTCCGGTGAGAATCATAGGGGATTAGGGTTCATTGGGTGGCGGCGACTAGGGTTTGTAGAGAGAATGGGAGGATTGGAGAGGAAGGGGGATTCGAGGGCGGCGGGTAGAGAAAAATGAATTTAGGGTTGGGGTGTTGGTAGATTAAAAATGGAAGGGGTATGTGTGAGCCGTTAAAAGATCAACGGCTGTGATTAGAATAGGGTCCGGCCGGTAATTTAAACGGGTTAGGAGTTGGGTTGGACTGGTCCAGAATTGGGCCTGGAATGGGGTCAATTAAGGGGATTAATGTGGCTATAATTGAAATGCAGTAGGGCTATATATTAAATAGGCAATTTTTCCTTTTTAATTTAATTAAAATAGTTAAAACGATTTTAAAGACAAATTAAAAGCAATGAACTAATTAATAATATATAAACGTTAATCTAAAAATACTGGGAACAATTTTATAACTGTAAAACGCTATTAATCGTAATATAGGCTATAATTGCAATTTTATGCAATTTAGCTTTAAAATTATCAAATAATTTTATAAAAATATGCTAAAATCACCTTAATTATATCGTGGTGTAAATATGAGGATGGAAATAAATTACTCACCAAATGATAGTTTTTTGGGAATAATTATTGGATTTTGTACTGCTAAAACAAATAATAAAAATGATTTTAAAAAGCTTTTAAAATTAGGAAAAAATACCAAAACTCTTGGGCATGCTTATACATGCTATTTTGAGAATATTTTTAGTATGAAAAATAGGTAGGGAAAAATTGTGTATCAACAGCTGCCCCTCTTTACCCGGGAAGGATGAAAGAGTTGTCGGGTAAAGATATGATGGTCAATTTTGACCGAAAGAAACGACTTGAGAAAAAAAAAGTTTTGACCGAGCTCTGGTTCCTGAGCTGCCTACATATCCCCGGTCTTACAGGAATCAGGTCATATGTAGTTCGGGATACATCGGCGAAATATGTCGATGGAGGTTTTGAAAAGGACGGACGCAATATTTAGGTTGGGAAGGATGGCCGGGGACCGATGGGCTGCGGGAACCGGAGCGAGATCACTCCTGCTGTAATGGCCGTTGCCAGCTGGTGTGCCTGCAAATGAGCAATACAAATATATCGTGCATAAACTTAAACGTGATGCAAGTTCCCATTGGACCATGAATGCTGTCCTTGGACGGGTAGGATGACGTCCTCAGACCATAACGTCCTGGGCCATGAAGCGTATAATAAAAGATTCGCAGGCCATGAAATGATGTTCTCGGGCTATGATAATGGTGCCTCCGAACCATGATGCTTTTGAATAATGATGTGCAGAAGGTAAAGACGGGGTCCTCAGGCCATGGCATGGCGTTCTCGGGCTATGAAAATGGTGCCTCCAAACAATGACGCCTTTGGACAATTTGGCGATCTTTCAGCCCATGAAATGCAGGATTTGGCGATCTTTCAGCCAATGTAAAGCATAAATATAAATGGCGGTATTTCAGCCGATGTGGAGATTTAAATGAAGTTGGCGATCTTTCAGCCATGTAGGATTTAAATAAAACTGGCGATATTTCAGCCGATGTGGAGATTTAAATGAAGTTGGCAATCTTTCAGCCATGCAGGATTTAAATAAAACTGGCAATATTTCAGCCGATGTGGAGATTTAAATGAAGTTGGCGATCTTTCAGCCATGCAGGATTTAAATAAAACTGGTGATATTTCAGCCGATGTAAATAAGAGGTGGCGATATTTCAGCCAATATAGAGATTTAAATGAAGTTAGCGATCTTTCAGCCATGCAGGATTTAAATAAAACTAGCGATATTTCGGCCGATGTAAATAAGAGGTGGCGATATTTCAGCCGATATAGAAATTTAAAAGAAGTTGGCGATCTTTCAGCCATGCAGGATTTAAATAAAACTGGCGATATTTCAGTCGATGTAAATAAGAGTGGCGATATTTCAGCCATGCAGGATTTAAATAAAACTAGCGATATTTCAGCCGNAAGAAACAGTAGAGGAAAACATGCTTAAGTAGGTATTCTAGAGGAAACTTAAAAAGGTAAAAATAGTAAGAACACTTAATGAACACAGTAGAAAAATACAGTAGGCGAGATCATAGTGGAAGAAAGTAGCAGAGCATAGTGAAGAGCATACAAGCACATAGCGTAGAAACACAGTAGAGGAACATGCGTGGTAAAAGAAGAACATAAGAACATAGCAGAGACATACATACACAAAGAAAGGGAAAGGAAAAAGTCCGAAAAACACTTAAGCATTTTCAGAAACCCTAAATCAGAAAGAAGTGACTTTGAAAGTAAAATTTTTAAAGAAAAGTTGGGGAAATCTTTTGAGAACTCAAAAATAGAGCATGAATACACACAGATCCAAAGAGAACCGGAAAATAACCTCGGACAGCTAGGGTTTCAGATGAACCCTAGAATAAGAAAGGCTTGGAAAAGGTCCGATCTAAGTCAGGTAAGGCTGGAAACAGACTCAAGAGGCTAAGATACGTAGGAGCCAGGCCGGAGATGGCAGGAAACCTCAAGTCGGCGGAGGTCTGAGTGGAGACCTTTGAAGTCTAGCCTCAGACCTTCGAGTATCAGGCATATAGGAGCAATAGGAGGTAAGTATGAGGTTTCCATGGCCTGAGAAGCCATGGATTCCGGTGAGAATCGAAGGGGATTAGGGTTCAATAGGTGGCGGCGACTAGGGTTTGTAGAGAAAATGGGAGGATTGGAGAGGAAGGGGGATTCGAAGGCGGTGGGTAAAGAAAAATGAATTTAGGGTTGGGGTGTTGGTAGATTAAAAATGGAAAGGGTGTGTGTGAGCCGTTGATCTTTTAGATCAACGGCTGTGATTAGAATAGGGTCCGGTCGGGTAATTTAAACGGGTTAGGGGTTGGGTTGGACTGGTCCAGAATTGGGCCTGGAATGGGGTCAATTAAGGGGATTAATGTGGCTATAATTGAAATGCAGATGGGCTATATATTAAATAGCCAATTTTTCCTTTTTAATTTAATTAAAATAGTTAAAACGATTTTAAAGACAAATTAAAAGCACTAAACTAATTAATAATATATAAACGTTAATCTAAAAATACTGGGAATAATTTTGTAATTGTAAAACGCTATTAATCGTAATATAGGCTATAATTGCAATTTTATGCAATTTAGCTTTAAAATTATCAAATAATTTTATAAAAATATGCTAAAATCACCTTAATTATATCGTGGTGTAAATATGAGGATGGAAATAAATTACTCACCAAATGATATTTTTTTAGGAATAATTATTGGATTTTGTACTGCTAAAACAAATAATAAAAATAATTTTAAAAAGCTTTAAAAATTAGGAAAAAATACCAAATCTCTTGGGCATGCTTATACACACTATTTTGAGAATATTTTGAGTATAAAAAATAGATAGGGAAGAATTGGGTATCAACAGCTGCCCCTCTTTACCCGAGAAGGATGAAAGAGTTGTCGGGTAAAGATATAATGGCCAATTTTGACCAAAAGAAACGACTTGAGAAAGAAAAAAAAAGTTTTGACCGAGCTCTGGTTCCTGAGCTGCCTACATATCCCTGGTCTTACAGGAATCAGGTCATATGTAGTTCGGGATACATCGGCGGAATATGCCGATGGAGGTTTTGAAAATGACGGACGCAATATTTAGGTTGGGAAGGATGGTCAGGGACCGATGGGCTTAGGGAACCGGAGCGAGATCGCTCCTGCTGTAATGGCCGTTGCCAGCTGGTGTGCCTGCAAATGAGCAATACAAATATATCGTGCATAAACTTAAACGTGATGCAAATACCCGTTGGACCATGAATGATGTCTTTGGACGGGTAGGATGATGTCCTGGGCCATGAAGCGTGTAATAAAAGATTTGCATGTAGGATGATGTCCTGGGCCATGAAGCGTGTAATAAAAGATTTGCAGGCCATGAAATGATGTTCTCGGGCTATGATAATGGTGCCTCCGAACCATGATGCCTTTGAATAATGATGTGCAAAAGGTAAAGACGGGGTCTTCAGGCCATGGCATGGCGTTCTCGGGCTATGAAAATGGTGCCTCCAAATAATGAAGCCTTTGGACAATTTGGCGATCTTTCAGCCCATGAAATGCAGGATTTGGCGATCTTTCAGCCGATCCAAGACATAAATAAAGTGGCGATATTTCAGCCGTGCAAAAATGTAAATACAAATGGCGATCTTTCAGCCGATACAGGATTTAAATGAAGTGGCGATATTTCAGCCGATGCAGAATTTAAATAAAGGTTGCGTTATTTCAGCCATGGAGAGATTTAATAAGATGGCTATATTTCAGCCAATGGTAAGTGTGAAATACAAGTGGCGATCTTTCAGCCGATGCGAGATTTAAATGAAGTGGCGATATTTCAGCCGGTGCGAGATTTAATAAAGTTGGAGATCTTTCAGCCATGCAAGATTTAAATAAAGGTTGGAGATTTTTCAGCCATGCGTATGGAGGTAGAGCTTAACCTCGAAAGGCAGAATGGTAGCCTTATGCAATGCAAAGAAATGCAGATGGAGACAATGCTTAGTCTCGGAAGGCAGAATGGTAGCCTTATGCAATGCAAGGAAATGCAGGATGGAGACAATGCTTACTCGGAAGGCAGAAAGGTAGCCTTATGCAATGCAAGAAATGCAGGTGGAGATGCTTACTCGAAGGCAGAAAGGTAGCCTTATGCAAAGAGATAGCTGATAGCTGATTACGTCATTGTGGCAGATTCATCTGAGGTCTGAGTTGATCTTGAACGTCTCACACCAGATCATTGTTGAGATTAGAACCATTATCAGTGATGATTGACTCCGGGATGCCGAACCAGCAAATGATACGGTCGCGCCCATAGCATAAATACAGCTCGGAGTATTTTCTTGGCTAAGACGAAACCATTCATGTGCGGGCCACATGTCCCTGCATGAACCTCTCCCAACACCTGGATGTCTTAGTAATCCGGTGGAAGAGGATTGCGGGTTTTACTGGGATAGGATCAATGAAGTTCTTATTCGCATGTTGAATCATGGATGATAGAGTCAATTTTCTTGGTTGCCCATTCTTCTCGAACCAATTTGCCATTTGGCTAGCTTGCCCATGGGCATGGGCTTCTGAAAGATGTACTTTAGCGATCCGTCCGGGGAACCAGAACTGGCGGCGTTGACAGGTACTCCTTGATTCTATCGAAGGCTTTCTGACAATCATCATTCCATTTAGTGGCGGCGCTTGAGTCAGGCCTCATGTAGGGGCCCCAGCATTTTTAATCCAAACGCATCATCTTGTAACAATACATCCCCCACGGGTAATGAAAGTCGTTTTCTTCGCGTCTTCTTTGTCTATCCATATCTGATGATACCCAGCAAAACAATCGACAAATGACTGCAACTCGTGCTTGGCGCAGTTGTCAATCAGGATGTGTATGTTCGGCAAGGGGAAGTCGTCTTTCGGACTGGCCTGGTTGAGGTCCCGGTAGTCGACACAGACTCTGACCTTCCCGTCCTTCTTTGGCACTGGCACAATGTTGGCTAACCATGTTGGATACTCTACTACCCTGAGGACCTTGGCTTTGACTTGTTTGGTAACTTCTTCCTTGATTTTCAAACTCATGTCTGGCTTGAACTTTCTGAGCTTCTGCTTTACTGCGGACATGTCGGATCTGTTGGCAGTTTGTGAGCTACAATAGATGTATTGAGACGGTCATATCATCATACGACCAGGCAAATACGTCCTATATTCTTTTAGAATTTCTGTACTCTTCCTTTTCTATGGTGACAGGTGAACACTGATGCGCGTTCTTCAGTTCCTCAGTTTCGTCCAAGTTAGATTAGGCCTATTTCAAAGTCTCAACCTCTTTAACAACCTCTTCTGGTTATCCTATGCGTTTTTAACCTCAGAAGGCAGAAAGGTAGCCTTATGCAATGCAAGAAATGCAGGTGGAGGTAGTGCTTAACCTCGGAAGGCAGAAAGGTAGCCTTATGCAA
>NW_017677050.1:0-35312 GCF_001879085.1 Nicotiana attenuata
TCCCCAAAAACCTCCAGCGTCCAAATTTTCCCCCCAAAACATTTTCAGTAAGCTTTAGCCTTGGAAATTTGAATTTCAAATACAAAAACAAGATTCATTCTAGATTAAAAACCTTCAAAAACAGAAACAATAAAAAAATTCCAAAAAAAAATTTCTGTTCTACTGAAATTCCTTAGATTAATCTCAAAGTCCAGTTGCTGATTCGAGTTTTCTAGATTAAATGTCCTTATGTCCTGATTGCTGAAGTTTGAGAGTTTGTTCTGGGTAATTTCGCATTTGGTTTGGATTTGTTCAAGTTGTTTGGGTGGTCTACTTGTGCTATTTGGCTGGTTTGCTTGTGTTTCTGGGTTTACAACTGATCAACAAGTTGCTGATTCCTGTTATTGCACTGCTATTGACCTTGCTGCTGACTCCTATTTCTCCTTGTTGTGATCTGATACTCAGGTATACTTCCTTAACTTAGGAGTCCTAGAAACATGAATCATTGTGTATGCGCGACTTTGAAGCTGAATGTTGAAGGAATGTCAAGTTTTATTTGAATTTGTCCTGATAAATCTTATTAGTTTTAATACTAGTGAAGACAACTATGCCTATTTGTACTTAAACGGACTGTTTGGACTGCTTGTAGTCTCGCTCGTTCAGTTAGTGTAGTGACAGTACTTTGAGATTCATACTACTCTTCATTTCTGCTGGAAGTTAGTAGGTTTTTAGCTTGTTCTTTTAATGTAATTATGCATGTTAAATTACGGGTTGAGGCTCACACATTTAAGGGATATTGATGGCTGGTAATTATACTTTGCATTGAGTAATTCAATCAGTGATTATTTGTTTTAGAGTTAGTGGTTGGATTTTGAATATCAAAGGCTAATAAGTTAGTGAAGGGATGTCTGATGCTTCTCTATTCTATAACAAAATTAAATCTAAAAATAAAAAAAAAACCTGCGCCTGTTTGGATTCGAATTTTATGTGGCTATATATATGTCGATTTGTTGAGTCTAAATGGCCTCAATTTCTGAAACTAATCCTTTGTTCTCAAATCATCAAGCTATTTATGTTCATCACTTTGTGTCTTGCATATGACGATTTACTGCCTTAATCTCACCTCCATAATAACCTGATGCTGAAATCGAAGAGTCCAAGTGTAGTTGATAGCCATGTTAGCTAACCACCTTGAACTTACTCTTAAATTTTCAGAAAATTATAATGATGATTTACCAGCCTCATGAATCTGATTGTATGTTACAGCCCTGGGCCAATCGTGGAGGCCCAAAAGAGTTACTGAAGATTGGACTTCATAGTACAATTTGGTAAATAATAGCAATTGATGGCATTAAGTATTTAGGCCCTTTTAGAGACAAAATAAATAGAAAATCGTAGTTTGCTTTAGGTTGGCCTTAAATAAAATAAATGAGGTACGCCCCGCCAAACAAAAAGTGCATAAATTGCAGGGCCCTCTTTCAATGCTTATATTAAATACCTAGAATTCGGGAAGTGCCATTTAGCGAATTTCATGGCCTCCCACAAAGTTAATAATACGCTAGTCGCTTTAGGCCCGTTACTTCAATAATATTACTTTCCTAAACTCGGGTGCACATTTATGTGATCCAAATCCAAATCTTAACGAAGTCGAAATGTGTCAAAAACTGCGGGTGCATTTACGTGACGTGGTTCGAAACGCGCTTTCACGATGTTGCAATTCTCTTTAAAAATAATAATAAAAGCGGTTTAAAGTTAAAAAGCACATAAGTTACAACATGTATTAAAATCAGATTTTTAGCCAGTTATAATAATTTAAGCGACCGTGCTAGAACCACGAGATCCGAGGGTGCCTAACACCTTCCCTCGGGTCAACAGAATTCCTTTTTCAGAATTTCTGGTTCGCAGACTCCAACTGGGAAGTCGAAATTTCCTCGATTTGGGATTCAAGTTAAACCGGTGACTTGGGACACCAAAAGCCAACCCCATCCCAAGTGGCGACTCTAAATGAATAAATAATCTCATTTCGAATAATGTCACTTTAAATGGAAAAACTCCCTTATACATTATCCTTCGGGCTAGATGTGTAAAAAAGGAGGTATGACAGTAACTGATTTAATGTTTAGAGTTTAGCTTATTCGTGAAAGATTAAACCATCCGTTCTAATAAATTATAAGATTTTGTTCACAATCTAAGATAAAATATGAGAAGTCATTGGAATGATTGTAGCACAAGAATAAATATAATTTGTTTTGATTATAGGAATGACATATGCCACGACCTAAAAATCCCCTCCTCCCTCCCCAAATATTGTTGTAGCACGTAATCCAAATCCACCAGGTAAGCCAACACATATAGAAACATAACAAACATAATTAATTGCCGCAGCATAAATAAATGGTAATAAGTCCAACATACTCACAAAATAACAAAAATACTACAACAATCTTCACAAAACCTGGTAGTGTCAAGTCACGAGCTAATAAGATGAATACAATCGCATCTCACAGTGAAGGAATAATATTTGGGATAAGATAAGCATAAGCAGTATGAAATAAAGAAAGGGAACTTCATAAGCTACGAGTCCGCCATGGTAGCTCGCCACGAGTTGTAACAAGCCGGCCAATTGCTTTGTGTATTTGAGCCCTATTCTCCTATTAGATACTCCCTGTTGTTACATCTCGCGTTTCGTACGTTAAGTTTCGTCTTCAATTAATCGATATAGACGCAGGGGATGAGGTTTTCTTGAGGTTAACATATTTATGCTACATACAACAAGCGATAAGTAAGTTCCATGAAAGATAAAGGGTACACGAATCAAAGAAAATGAGTTTCGTTGAAGGTTGTCGATTCGGGTTAAAATATGGTGCGAGCAATAATATTCGATATTAATGGACTAGTACCATACAAGGTGACCGTAATAGTATGATGTATAAAAAGTATATTAAAAATGAGTAGTATTTTATGTAATTTGATATAATCCTTAATTATGCGGGTAACGAAACATTACCTAGTTAATTAATAAATTAAAAGATAAGACCAACCGCCCCTCCCTCCCCTGCCTCCCCCAAAAAACGTGGCAGCAATGAGCTAACCAAACAAATGACTAAGAGTCATATTAGCTTAGGTGGCTATCTAGGAAGCAAGACATTAACGTGTAAAGACTAGTCTATACTCTCTTAGTCATTGGACATAAGTCTCTTGATCTCTTAGTCATAAGTCAATTACTAAGTCTCTTAGTAATAGAAATCATATACATTTCTTTCAAATTCAAAAGCACTTCAAAAACAGAAGCTAAACCCAAATCACATATCACTTTAGCATTCTAATGAGTTGCCAAAACAAGAGTGAGGAATTGCCAAATCCAAGGCCTTTCGTTAGCATTCTGATGAGTTTAACAAGTTCATTCTCAACAATACTTCCAACAGATTATAAACTTTACACTAGCAACGTCATCTTTCAAGTTCCTACAGAAAAATCCAACGAGAATTATTAAAATCATAGCAACGTATAATTTTGCAATTCTAAAGGAGTACGGTGCAACCTTTTCCAAGAATATCATACGGATTTTTCCCTACTTCAAGTATATTAAGATCATCCCTTCTTTCTTTTTGACATGATCTGTATGACACAAACCAAACGAGCAAATGCACAACTTTCATAAATTACTCTATTCGTAAAAATGCTAGAGATGTGTATATTCTCATTCTCCCATAAGTCTTATTACTCAATCGTCTGTTCATGGGTCTTAGAAAAATATGAATCTGATAAAGTTTATCTGAAAGGTATATTGATTTTTACTGCATTCCGAGAAAATCTTATTGACGTATTTCTTATGCATTTCATGCATTCATACATGTACATTAACCCATGACAAAATGGCATTACATACGCATATACATGTATATATATGTATATCGGATATGAAAAAAGGTTGCGGCGTTATATACGTACCGCCACCTGATCAGTTGGTATATGTTGATGATGTTGCCCACAGTGGCCGAGACGATATGATGCGATTCTCTCAGAGGCTTGATGATATTATGTACACCTATACCTATGCATGACACGATATTTCTATGCACATGCATGGCATTATAAATGTTTCAGAACTTACAAAGTTATTTATACTTACAGATGGATTCCTTTATTCCATGTTTCAACTATGTCTTTTATGTACTGAATTTCATGCCTTACATACTCAGTACATTATTCATACTAACGCCATATTTCTCAGGGCCTGCGTTTCATGCCCGCAGGTGCAGGTAGGCAAGACGACACTCTCCCTTCTTAGGATTTTTGATCAGCGAGAGTTGGCGTGCTCCACTTGATCAGGAGCGGCTTTTGATTTTGGTACGATATGCTTGTATATATATATGGTATGACGTGGCTCAGTCCCGTCCTCGTACAATTGTATTACTAATAGAGGTCTGTAGACAGCTAAGTATAGTTTGATAGCATGTGGCCTTTTCGGCTTTCAGTTTTGGTTATATAGTTGTCTATAGCAGCCTTACGGGCTCGCCCACTATATTCCGCATGTATATGTACATATGCCTTTTTTGCAAATTTCACTCATGTATGTTATTCTCGTAATTCAGCAGACCTCATTCAGGTTTATATCCTAGATACATGCTTATGGGCGTTCGACAGATAGGACTCGGGCACCCGTCGCGGCCTATCGGTTTGGATCGTGACAAAAGTGGTATTAGAGCAGTTCTATCCTAGGGTTGTCTACAGACCATGTCTAGTAGAGTCTTGTTTATGAGTGTGTTGTGCACCACACTTATAGACAGGAGGCTACATGACATATAGGATGTTATCCTCTCTTCTTATCTTAGATCGTGCAATATAAGAATTCATGTTCCTAACAATATGGTATATTTTCAGCAATGCCTCTGTAGACTACACCTGCTAGCACGGGCCAGAAGGCTACAAAGGTCTAAAAAGGAGATATAAGTTACACTATGGAGTCAGATACATTAGAGATCATGGGTTCTATTGAGGAGGATCCATTCGAGGATCCATATAAGTCATCCGTGCGAGTAGTTTCGATTTTGCCAGCAACAGATGAGGTGAGGGGAGTTCCAACATCACCAAGGCCCTTAGTTTCATTATCAAGGCCCATTGATCAGGGTATAAGGGGAGTGGTGCATGTATTGGCACAACCGGGTTACCCTCAGGCTCGAAACTATGTCAAGGTATTTGCGGACACTAGCTCTTCTGAGGTTCGAGAGAGTCCATAGTCTTAGGAGTTCATAAATCTAGGTTTGTCAGTGTATGTTATGGGATATGTAGAGGAAGAGGATAGTTGTCAGGCGAAGAGGAGGAAGGTAATTGATAAGGATATGAAGGTTCTGCTTCGAAGTGTGTCCGATCGAGGTTCTTATATAGGACGAGGCAAGGACCCTCTACTGTAGACTTCCTCCAGGTGTCAGTTTTTTGTTGGTGAGTTCCACCTCTTCTTGGAGTATTACCATGTCAAGGTTCTGAATGTGTAGGTTATTTTATGAGGACGTAGGGAGCCCTGTCCTGACTTGTATATGTTATGGTTATGTCAACTTAGAGGTTATGTAAATAATTACAAAATTGCATCACAAAAGACTTTATAGCATTTCATGATTTAATATAGCCATTTATAGTCATATTAAGTACAAAATATTTCACAAATGGCCAAATTTACGCTTTTTGGTTACAATTGCAATAATTTTGCAATTATAGCCCATGCATACATTATTGTGTTATTTTTGCCATAAAATGGCTCATTGTATTTTTAAAATGCTGAGTAATTATTTTAAAACATTTTTATGCATGAAAATTATTTTTTATAATCTCTTAATTATTTTTATAAAATATTTTTTATAAAGTGTTGGGGTATTTAATAAATAGCCCATTTGGTTCCTAATATTTATCGGACCTAACCCCTTAAACCAGCCCAAAACCATTTTTAAAAATTAGCCCAAATCCCCCTGAGGCCCAAGCTACACCTGCCCGACCCAATTACCCATTTAATCATGACCGTTGATCGTTTTGATCAACGGTCCACAATCCCCCTACCATAATTAACCTAAATGACCCCTCCACAAAACCCTCTCATTTCTCACCTCTCACCCGCCGTCACCCCGTCTCCCTCTTCTCTTAAGCTCTCTCGAACTAACCCTAATTCTAAGCGTCGTCACCGGCATAAACCTTTATCTTATGACGCTCATATGGCTTCTATGGTCAGTCCTGACCTTCTACGCACAATGGCTCCTCGACTTCTTAGATCCTTGAGAGGATCTCAAAGAACTCAAGCAGTTCTAGGTTGAAACCTTGCTTGTTAGCCTATCTCGGGCCATTTTCTCGACCATGAGTAAGAGATTTTTCTTTGTTTGTTACGAATCATGGTTTCTAAACCTATGCTCTCATCTCTGTTATGTTTTCTAAAACACCTAGTCTACTGCCTTCGATTACGAGTTGTTTTTCAAAGGTTTTCTGACTACTAATGTTTAATCGATCCTCTTTTCATCTTCTTGACTGATTTGTGCAAAAGACACTTAAACCCTAGTCGATTTCATGAGACACGCTGATTTTCTGACCTTTGCTTCGATTTTGAGTCTTTCAGTGTTACCAACTGTATTAGTTCACCCTGTATTTTTTCACTTACACGTTTTGTCTTTGTCAAATTCATTTTTTCTATTGTTTTGCCCTAATTAATCTGTATTAGGTTTTGCATCTGTTTCCGGCTAATTTCTGTACTTCTTGTGAAGTTTTACTTAGCCTATTTTCTATTTGTGGAAGTTGATATTTCTTTCCAAAAATAAGTATTACTTTGAAATTCTGCCTGATTTATTTGCTCTTGATTGTTTCATTGTTTATGACCTTAATTTGGTTATTCATGCCTTATTTAACTAACTGTATCATTGTGGATCTTTGCTGATTTTTTACATAGTACGATTAAGGTCCTTTCCTTAATTAGGCCCCTGTATTACCATTTGATCAAGGAGTCTATTCCGAACTCCCTTATTTGGTTTGAACTCCTTGCCTTATTTAATCCCTATTATTACTGTTTGGCTAATTGCCGTTAATCAAAGGAGGTCTATGCTGAACTCTTTTGTATGATTGGATTCTGTGACCCCTTAATTGCTGGTTTCTAATTCCTCTACCTTATTTGCTCTACTCTTGAACTGCTATATAAGCACTCTTATTTTACCTTCAAACACTAACACTAAGTTCAGAACACACACTTACACTCAAAATCCCTCTTCTTTCTCTACTACTTGTGATAACTATTGGTCTAGCCGGCTGAAAGCCAAGGCTAGACATTGGAACTACACCTGCTTTACATTCTGCACTTTCTTCTTTAACTGGTATGTCTCCAGTTAAATTTTGAAACTCAAACTTCATGTATTCCATTCCTGCACTAGTTCAATTGGCTACGTTATTCAATTTGTTTCCCTGTTTACTGCTTTATTCAGCATGTCTAAATTCTATCTTCTTTTGTTCAATGTATAATCAGCATGTCTAAACTTCACTTGGTTATTTGATACTTGTTCGGCATGTTTAGCTAGTCCCTGCTTACCCCCCTTTAACTAGTGTGATCATGTTGGTTACTAAGTCTCTTAATGCCTTCGATTGGGCCCTAATTGTATGCCCAATTCTGTCCAACGCACCCTTGTCTTCAACATGATTTTGCTACATCCTTACTCTATGCTTTAACTACCTATCACCATGACTGACTTGTTCAAGTGGACTCCTAGTTGTTCTATGCATTTGTTGTCTCAAATGTTTCCCTGTTTATGTGGTCTCAACTCTATATGTTCCCAATCCCCCTACACCCCTGTTTGTACATCTGCTTGTTAAATGTCTGTGAATCTGGATATTCTATGATTGATTGGTTGTTTGGCTGAATATGCTTTTCTTCAAAAAAATGATTTCAAAACCGTTGCTCCTACTCTTAGTATTCTTCTCAAAACTGGTCACTCCTAGCATCTTTTAAAAATTGTTTTCCATTTCTGAATCTTTTCTCTACACTATTTTACTAAATCTTTCAAAACTATGTCAAGCACTCTCACTTTACTCTTAGACTATTAGGTCCTGCCCCTCTGGTGTATGTACTGCTCAGGGATCCTTGAGATTCCTCTGAATTCTGGCACACAAGGGCTGGCCCTTCCACTCTGCACATAACCAATCCCTATTTGAGAAAGGTCTTGGTGTGAGCACTACCCGGGATCCTTGAGGTCCTTAGGGAACTCTGACACACCAAGGCACACTACTGGCTGTGAGATCTTTGGCTTCTGAGACTGTATTGAAGTCCTGGCATCCCCAGGTTTACTTTGGGCGTGATTTAAACTCCCTATAGTATAGTTTCATTCACTTATATAATTCATAATTGATCCTGGTCTGTAATAATATTCTTTGTAAATAGATATTGGGGTACTTAGTAAAAAGGCTAGGGTTCATATATGATTTTGTGGGGAAACCGGGTAGAAATCATGATGTGTTTGCATTCTCCAATAGATATCATGCATCTAGGTTTGCTATGCCTATTTGTATTAAAAACCATGCCATAAATGTGTGCATTAGATATCTTGCCTTAAGATAATCATATTTACTGCTTTGCATATTAGGAAACATGTTATAGTCATCATTTTATTTCTGATTCTACCTCAAGTCATAATCACCTAGAAACTCAATCATTAAACTACTGCTGCAATCATGCTTAATAAATGGCCATCTCTCTGTGCATTAGAAATCCTGCCTTAGAACTCTGTTTGCATTTGCTCTAAATTGAATAACTATCTATAAATAGGTTTAAAGACAGCCCCAACACATAGATATCATGTTCTAGCATAGATATGCATGAAATCGGCTTTTTGTAACATTAATCGCCTAGATCAGCGTGCCTATAGGTTTGAATAACTTCAAGTTGCTTCAATTAGTTCTCAGAATTATGATCGCACACAGCCCATGCCTAGGTAAGCCTTAGGTAATTAATGGTCTAAAAAACTGTAAAGTTATACTCTGCTTATTTGTAAAATTGCCCATGTTTAACAGATTCTAAATCAGCAGGCAATTGATCAGATTATATCACCTCGTTTTTTTAAAAACAATGTTGCATATTATGTAATGTTCATCTAGATATCATGTTCTAGGGACTTCTGAAATTCTATAAAATCAGCTGTTTTGAGACGTGCTAATTATTTGTTTACATTTGGAGGTAACATGAGCCCCTTTAATTGCTTCTCTATTTGATAGTCCTATATGTTCTTTGTTGTGTTATAGATTTTACCTTTTAAAAACCTTAGGAGTGTCTAGAACTGCCTAAGTATAGAGGTTCTAAACACCTCCGGGACCACAAGGAAGGGACGGGTAAAGCGCGCTTAGAGTTCGTTAATTAAACCCGTTTATATAACCACTAAGGGGAGGGTAATGGGTAGTAAATATATATGATAACATGTGCGCTAATGCCACGTGTAACCCCTCTTGTTGAGGAAGACCTATCGGCTATTGATCCTATAGGCTAAAAAACTTAGGACTTCCCTTCTTAAATTTACGTATGTATTCTTAAACTGCCTAAACTTCTTTAATTTGCATATGTGCTTAGACTGTCTAGACTTCCTTTATTTATATTGGTGGGCTTAGACTGCCTAAACTTCCTTTATTCGAAAATGTGTGCTTAGACTGCTTACCTGTTAAATAACTAATTCACAAAATTGAGTTCGGCCGGGACCCACCGTTGTGGACCGCGAGGGGTGCCTAACACCTTCCCTTTAAGGTTATTTCGAGCCCTTACCCTAATCTCTGGTAATGCAAACTGGTTACATGAGTTAATTGTTCTAAGTGCCCTAACGCACCTTAATCCATTAGGTGGCGATCTTCAAATACCCAATTCCCAAAAGGAAACGAGTTGTTCCCAATGAATGTCGAAGCCCGGACTCCGCGAGGAAAAACAAGGCGCGACAGGCAGTCATACATTTACCAACGAGCTACAGCTGGTAGGGCAGTCACACATTTACCACCGAGCTTCGTCCGATCGGGCAGTCATGCATTTACCATCGAGCTATAGCCGATTGGGTAGTTACACATTTACCACTAAGCTACGGCGGTCGGGTAGTCATGCATTTACCATCGTATTACGGATGGTCGGGCAGTTACCACTGATCAGTTGGGCAGTTAACATCATGAGAATGATGTAATTAGAACTATTATATTGTAGTTTTATTTATATATACGAGATGTCTATTATTCCATATGTTATGGCCCTCAGCAGCAAGTGAGATGTTACAAGTTGACTCATTTCCCTCCCCGAGATGGTATCTTATTATTATGTTTCATTTCTCCCTTACATTCTCGATACATTCTTTGTACAGATGTCCCCTTTTTTTGGGCGTTGTGTTTCATGCCACGCAGGTGTAGATAGGCGAGGTGAGGACCCTCCACTATAGGCTGCCTCCAGATATCAGCTTTTGATTGGTGAGCTCCACTTCTTCCTAGAGTATTGCCGAGTCATGTTCTATATATGTTATTTTGTTTTATGAGGATGTCGGGAACCTTGTCCCGACTTATATATTATGGTCATATTTTCTTAAAGGTTTTGCAGACAATGTCCTATGTATAGTTTTAGGTATGACATGTCAACGGCCTTGTCGGTCCCTATGTACCTATATAAATCTTTTTGAATTAGTTATGTGAGTTAAGTTCTAATATTGTTACTTATATATAGATGTATTCTATCGTGGGCCATGACGAGTCTTATAGTAAAGAAGGATAAGGTACGTGGCGCTCGGTTGAGTAGGCACTGAGTGCCAGTCGTGGCCCTCCGATTTGGGTCGTGATAACAAGATACAAAAGAAATCACAACATCACATAAAATTCACCAACATAATATCCCCACATCATCACATAAAATTACCAACACAATAACCCACATCATCACATATCATCCCTGACAAGAGCCACCCTTATCACTCCTAAAATAGCCTCCCTTATCCCTCAACTATGACAATATCAATAGCCACATTTATTACTCCTATAGCCACCCTTATCGCTCTTATAGCCATCCCTTATCACTTTGATATTAGCCTTCCTTATCACTCCGTTTAATAGCCTCCCTTATCGCTCCTCCCAAACAATATCTCAACACACATAACCACAGTGAAATGCCACACTTATACCCACATAATATCAACAGTGGAATTCCACCCTTATATGTCGCATAGCAATAACCCAAATCACACAACAATTACTTAGAAAATTATCATAACAACACCACATAATTAATTCATATCACAATTTTCCCATAGGCCACAACCATATTCCAAAGATATAATAAAATCAATTAATTTCACAGCAAATAGGCCAAGACTCCACACAGTGTGTATAAATCTCAAAAGCAATAACAAAGATGGAAAAATAACTCAGCAAGAACATCTTCTTTAATCCATATTCTTGATAAATATATATCAATGCCTCATTTTAAACTTATTTAATTAATTAATTTCAAATGAATAATCCTAAATGAAATTATCTCTAGGAAATATCGACTCAACAAAAAACACGGGATTCACGTGGAAATCAAGGTGGCAATCACACCAAATTATCATATTAGAACAAATTCAACAAACAAAGAATGAGGCATGACAAATCAAGATTTACTATGTCCTAGCAATTTTCCAATTTAATACATAAGGGTGTCTACGAATTTTAGCCGATATAATTTGCACATATAAACCAAGTATGTAGTCGTCACCTCGCGTACATGATTTTCAATCACACAGTTTTCACATAAGACTCAATGCCTAAGGGAAAATTCTCCCACACAAGGTTTGAAAAGATACTTAGCATTTTGAAGTTAGGAGGATATCTTAAAATTGACTTCTTTCTTGAATTGACCTCCGAACAGCTCAAATCTATCCAAATTAATTGTATAACTTCATAAAAATTCATCGGAAACCAATTCCAGATATTATAACGTCGGCTTAAAATTTCATATTCAAAAGTCAACCAAAATTCAGTGCGGGGCCCGCCTCTAGGAACCCAACAAATTTTTTACAAAGTATGAACACCCACTTCGGTACGAGTTCAACCATACCAATTTTATCAAATTCTGATAAAAACTCGACCTCCAAATCTTAAATTTCGTGTTTGGTAGATTTTGCAAAATTCTTGATTTCTTCCATTTAAATACGAATAAAGAAATGATATAACCATGGATTTATGAAATATAATCACTTTCGGATATAGGATACTTACCCAAGTCAAAGTCGTGAAAAACTCCTCCAAAATTGCCCAAAATCCAAGCTCCAGAATCTCAATCGAAAATGGCGAAATGACCATTTTTGGTCCTTAATGTTTCTGTCCAGAACCGCTTCTGCGGAACAAATTGCGCATGTGTGGTGTATACGGCTAAAATCGGGAAGACCAATTTTACGACCGACAAGGCATTACGCATTCTCATCTTGAAGGGCCTGGAGAACAGCCCGGGGTCCGATGCCTTCAGGGATTCTTTGTGCCCAATATCGGGGCAAAACGAACCGGTGCTTGTCGCAAGTAAGCGGGAAGTTCCCTAGGAGCAGTACTTTTTGAAAGCGCCTGCGCAAATAGTGACAGCATGCACCAGGCTGATTGATTTTTTGTACCAGCTACTTTATGTAATAATTACACATGTGTCATATTGGGATTTTCCCCTCATATATATAGGGGACCCTTGTCATTTTCAAGGGATCGGATATACAATATTGATTATACAAGAACATTCTCTCTGCTTTCTAACATATTCTCTATATTTTATTACTTACATTTATTGATTATATTCATGGTGTTCTATTGATTGTTCTTTATTTATTGCTCGTTATTGATCATAAAAGAGTCATCGTCACAGCTCTCATAACTGTTAATCCTCCCTCGATTGCACTAATCCGGGCATTCGACTCGACCTCGAGGCACCGTATACGTCAGCTCGAGGCCCCGATTTCTGACCATTCGGTTTGGTTATTACATTATCTACAAGCTCTTATCTTATTTTATAGTCTTTCACTTTGCATCTATTACGTAACAACTAGCATAAAAATAGATCACATATTTTTAGAACCACAAAATCAAATCTAATTGTAATTACCATTTTCAAGGTAAATAGTTTGGCACCCACCGTGGGGCTAAAAAAAATAGTGATTGTTTTCTTGCTGGTTTAATACATAATGCAAGTTATCTTTCACACCTTTCCTTGTCAAAGATATTCGATTTCTGGTCAAAATATCTAACTCAGCAAACGCATATAACAACAACGGTCTCGAAGACCATAGAGAGTATGGTGCAGCTGTCCCCGCTAATGGTGTACCACCACAAAGCCCTCAGGTTGCACTGGAGCCAACTCCCGTCGATATGATCTCACGCAACACTCAACACGTTGTTGTAAGTTCTCACACCAACAGGAATATACGCCAAGAAAATCAACAATACACTCGGAAAAACCCCACCCATGAAGAAAGAGAGGCAAACAGGGGAAGCGAAATGGGAAAACCTCAGCACACCGTTCATATGATTATCGGAGGGACCGACATTCCCCAGGAGCACGTAATCAAGCGGATAAAGGTTTCTGCGGCAACACAAGGACAAACTCGGGGCCGGGCATCTGAGGACATCCTCGCGTTCAGCGAAGAAGACTTCAAGACTCTGTCTCATCCACACAACGATGCGCTGGTAATCTCGTTTCTCTTAAATAACATCCAAATTAAACGTGGACTCGTGGATCCAGGTAGCTCGGCCAACGTAATTGGATCGACGGTGGCAGAACAGCTCGGATTGCTCGATCAGGTCATACCTACCTCCCAAATCCTCAACAGCTTCAATATGGCCGGCGAAGCAACAGAAGGAGAAATCACCCTCCCGGTTAACATATCAGATGTAGTTCAAGATACCAGGTTCCGCATCATTAAAGGTGATAGAAGGTACAATGCCTTACTCGGTAGACCATGGATACATAACATGAAGGTGGTACCATCGACCCTCCATCAGATGATAAATTTTCCAACAAAGTACGGAATAAAGACGATATACGGAGAGGAACATGAGGCAAAGGAAAAGTTCACGGTCCATGAAGAGGTACCAAATTCTGTACACTCTGCCTCGGAAGAGTCGGGAAGCCAACAGACCCCCGAGGATGATGAAGAGGATTTCCTCGCTCCTAGAACCTTCATTGCCCCCGAAGAGTCGGACGCAACGGAGTCGCCTATCGAAGAGCTGGAGCAAGCTGTATTGGTCGAGCATCTCCCAGATCGGAAGGTATACCTGGGGACGGGATTAACCCTCGAACTCAAGAAAAATGCATTCAATTCCTTATTAACAACATCGATTGCTTTGCTTGGTCCCATTGAGACATGACGGGGATCCCACCGGAGACAACTACCCATCGACTAAGCATCGACCCCAGGTACAAACTGGTGAAGCAAAGGAGACCCCAGTCCGAGATAAAGCATACATTTATCAAAGATGAGGTAACGAAGCTCCTCAAGATAGGGTCAATTAGGAAAGTAAAATATCCTGAATGGTTGGCCAATGTGGTGATAGTTCCCAAAAAGGGGAATAAACTAAGAATGTGTGTATATTATAAAGATCTAAATAGGGCTTTCCCAAAGGACTCGTTCCCACTGCCCAACATCGACCGTTTGATCGATGCCACGGCCAGCCATGAAACCCTCACTTTTCTCAATGCCTACTCGGGGTATAATCAAATTCAGATGAACCTCGAGGATAGAGACAAGACTTCGTTCATCACGAAGTACGGTACGTACTATTACAATGTAATGCCCTTCGAGCTAAGAAATGTAGGGGCCACGTACCAACGCCTAGTTAATAAGATGTTCGAACATCAAATACGCAAGTCCATGGAAGTTTATATTGACGACATGCTAGTTAAGTCCCTGTGCGTAGAGGACCATTTGATTCATTTGCAGGAAACATTCGACATCCTCAGAAGTTACAACATGAAACTCAACCCCGAGAAGTGCACCTTCGGGGTAGGATCGGGCAAATTCTTAGGTTTCATGGTATAAAACAGGGGAATCGAGATCAACCCCGACAAAATCAAAGCCATCGAAGAAATTACGATAGTAAATAACATAAAGGCCGTGCAGCGGCTGACCGGGCGGATAGCAGCCTTGGGCCGGTTCATATCGAAGTCGTCGGACAGGAGTCACCATTTCTTCTCCTTGCTCAAAAAGAAAAAACAACTTTTAAGGGACTCTGGAATGACAACGTGCTTTAGAGGAGTTGAAGCGATACCTGACAAGCCCGCCTTTGCTCCACACCCCAAAAGTGGATGAGACATTGTATCTGTACCTGGCCGTCCGAGATAGGTAAGTGGTGTACTAGTTCAAGAAGAATAAGGTACGCAATTCCCTATTTATTATGTAAGTCGGGCCCTAGGTGATGTCGAAACAAGGTATCCACACCTGGAGAAACTAGCTCTCGCTTTAATAAGTGCATCTCGAAAATTGAAACCCTACTTCCAATGCCATCGTATTTGTGTTTTAACAATATATCCCCTTCGAAGCATATCATAAACCCGAATTATCGGGCCGACTGGCCAAATGGGCCATCGAACTCGAGGGATATGATATCGAGTATCAGCCCCAAATGGCTATAAAGTTGCAAAGTTTGGCAGACTTCGTAGTCGACTTCACTCCCTCCCTCGTACCTGAGGTCGAGAAGGAACTTTTGCTAAAAACGGGCACATCCTCCGGGATATGGAACCTGTTCACTGACGGTGCCTCGAACATAAGAGGGTCCGGGCTCGGCATAGTCCTAAAGCCACCTACGGGTAGCGTGATTAGACAATCTATTAAAACCATAAGCTTATCTAACAATGAAGCCGAGTGAGAGGCTATGATTGTAGGTCTGGAATTGGCCAAAGGCCTAGGAGCCAAGGTCATTGAAGCAAAATGCAATTTCCTCCTGGTGGTAAATCAGGTAAATGGGAGCTTCGAGGTTCGGGAAGACCGGATACAAAGATACTTAGCAAAAATTTAAATCACATTGCACCACTTCAAAGAATGGACCCTGGTCCACATACCCCGAGAGGAGAATAGTGAAGCCGATGCACTCGCAAACCTGGGATCGTCTGTCAAGGAAGATGACATACTCCCCGGATCTGTTGTTCAATTGTCCAAATCAGTGATCGAGGAAGGCCACGCCGAGATCAACTCCACTAGCCTAACATAGGATTGGCGAAATAAATATATCGATTATTTGGAGAGCGGGAAGCTACCCGCAGACCCAAAAGAGTCGAGGGCCCTGCGAACCAAAGCAGCCCGATTCTCACTCGACGAAAGAATAACTCTTTACAGAAGAACTTTTGATGGCCCTCTAGTAGTATGTCTGGGGCCGGGAGACACAGACTATGTGCTCCGAGAGATCCACGAGAGCACCTGCAGAAATCATTCCAGTGCCGATTCCTTGATTCAAAAAATAATCAGGGCAGGCTACTATTGGGACAGCATGGAGAAGGACACCAAAGAGTTCGTTCGCAAATGCAACAAATGCCAAAGATTCGCCCCAATGATTCACCAACCTGGTGAACAACTTCATTCAGTTTTGTCGCCATGGCAATTAATGAAATAGGGGATGGACATCATCAGACCTCTACCAACGGCGGCAGGTAAATTTTATTTATGACTGACTACTTCTCGAAATGGGTTGAAGCGCAGGCTTTCAAAAAAATAAGAGGAAAAGAAGTCATTAATTTCATCTGGGACCATACCATATTTCAATTCGGAATTCCTTCAAAGATAACGGGAAGGAATTCATCGGAAGCAAAGTGTCTCAGTTCCTCGAGGATCACAAGATCAAAAGGATTCTATCAATGCCCTATCACCCGTGTGCGAACGGCCAAGCCGAGTCTACAAATAAAACCATCATTCAAAACTGAAAGAAGAAATTGGAAAGCACAAAGGGAAGATGGAGAGAAATATTACCCTAAGTACTCTGGGCATATCGAACAACTCCAAAATCAAGCACGGGGGAAACGCCTTTCTCCCTGGTATGCGGCGTCGAGGCTTTGATATCGGTCGAGGTCGGAGAACCTACCGCCAAAGTCCGACACACCACCGAAAGATTGAATAATGAGGCCATGGCTACTACTCTCGAACTATTGGATGAAAAGTGAGAAGCCTCGCTGGTCCGAATAGCCGTACAAAAACAGAGGATCGAAAGATACTACAACAGGAGAACAAATCTCCGACATTTTGGAATCAGGGACTTAGTCCTAAGGAAGGTCACCTTGAATACTCGAAATCCTAATGAAGGAAAGCTAGGTCAGAACAAGGAACGACCGTACCGCGTCCTCGGGATAGTTTGCAAAGGGTCCTACAAACTCGGCACCATGGAAGGCGAACAGCTTCGAAGAAATTGGAATGTATCAATTCTCAAACGCTATTACTGCTAAAATCTCAAAGTCGTTAAGTTTCAAAAGCATGTGTTACACTCTTTTCCTTCGATCAGGTTTTTATCCCAAGAAGCATTTTACCTACAAGGTTTTTAACGAGGCAACATCTATATGCTACCTAAGGAAGATTCAACAAGTATTAAGGCTTCTTTCCAATCAACCTCGAATACTAGGGGGGATCCCCCCTTCCCCCGGAAGGACACATCCTCGGAGAATCCAAGATGCGCTAAATGGGGTCCCGATAGGAAAATAATGTACCGGGCCAAACGATCGAACGAAATGTGTTCGTATAGAATAATTGAGCCCTTAACAGCGAAAACGTGTATACTTGTACCATGTAATTGAAGAATACTTTCCCCTCCGTCAAAGCATTTCGCGTTTCTAAGGAGTTCGGTATTTTTTGCAAAAATGACTCCAGAGCCAAAAACATCTCGAATACTCGGGGAATGGCGTCAACAACTCGAAGCCGTATGACCTCCAGTTCGGAGCTTCAAACTCGTAAGCCCTCAATGAGGCAACATCAAGTTCACAAAACGGCTCCAGAGCGAAAAACGTCCCGAACACTCGGGGACTGGAATTAACAAACCGAAGCTTTATGACCTCCAGGTCGGAGCTTCAAACTCGTAAGCCCTCAATGAGGCAATATCAAGTTCACAAAACGTCTCCAGAGCCAAAAATGTCTCGGACACTCGGGGACTGGCATTAACAACTCGAAGCCGTATGACCTCCGGGTTGGAGCTTCAAACTCGTAAGCCCTCAATGAGGCAACATCAAGTTCACAAAACGGCTCCAGAGCCAAAAATGTCCCAAACACTCGGGGACTAGCGTCAACAACTCGAAGCCGTATGACCTCCAAGTCGGAGCTTCAAACTCGTAAGCCCTCACTGAGGCAACATCCAGTTTACAAAACGGCTCCAGAGCCAAAAACGTCCCGAACACTCGAAAACTGGCGTCAAAAACTCGAAGTTAAGCCCTCAATGAGGCAACATCAAATTTAAAAAATGGCTCCAGACCCAAAAAACATCCCGAGCACTCGAGGCCTGGCGTCAAAAACTCGAGGACGTATGACCTCCGGGTCGGAAGATTAGAACCCGTAAGCCCTCGATGAGGCAATACCAAGTTTCCAAGGAATGTCTCCTGAGCCACGAAATTTTCGATGACTCGGGGACTGCCGCCAATCGCCACCCGCATCGACTTATCAAAAACCCGAGGCCATAAGACCCCATGCGGGCAGCCTCAGTCTCGTAAGACCTATATAAGGCAACAACAATATCTGTAAGACCTCAAGCAAGGCATAAACCATACTTGTGCCAAGTAACCAAAACTGTAAGACCTCAAGCAAGGCATGAACCATACTTGTAGCAAGTAACCAAAACTGTAAGACCTCAAAGGCATGCTAAAATTTATAAGACCTTACAAAAGGCATAATCCTGATCTTAAAGTTAAGGCTATATATTGAACTTGTAAGACCCCTAAAAATGCATACCCTCGATATAGACGCCGAAACTAATTCACTCGAGGACTGAAAGGCTCCGGCCAAACACAATGACTACGGTCACAGGGCTGTACCAGCCAAACTAACGCAATTCGGGGACGCCCGACCGTCACTAAAATCACAGGCCTTCAATTACTTCGAAACTACTTTGAAACAACCGGTTAAACAGGCTACCCTCAACATAGGCAAAAGAGCTTCGACCATGTCATCTCCAAACTATAGGCTTCGAAATACTCAGCCACCGAGCAAAACCCCTCGAGGTGGTCGTTCATCACCACATTACAACTCACAATCGAGGAGGTTTTTTATCGAACCATCGAAGAGTCAGGCGAAAACAATTTCAAAAAGTCCTTAACAAGGGAGAAATAAAGCCCATATAAGAGGTCGTACCGACCCAATGCATAAGATCCACTGTCGCCAGCCCATATAAGAGGTCGTACCAACCCAGTGCATACAAGCCACTGTCGCCAGCCCATACAAGAGGTCATACCGACCCAACGTATAAGAGACTAAGGGCCAGCTTTAAATTCAAAAATTTAAGGGTCAATGAGCTCGATTCCAAACCCAATTCAGAGACCGAACCCGAAGCAATTAACCGAATACGCCCAAGAGCAAAAGCATAAGAGCCTAAGACGCCAGCTTACACTAAAAGGTCGTACCGACCCGACGTGTGAGAATCTAAAAAATGCAAATGACCACGAAGCCAACACGACAGACTTACAGATCGACTCTCGACCATTGATAAACGCTCGACAGTAGCAGGAATCCAAGGGTCTAAAATTGAGACCCACAACTTCGATTCAAATGAAAAACGAATGCCACAAGTCAGAAAAAGGTAAAAAAATTGACACACATATAAAAAGATTCATAGCAGTACAATTACAAAGACTACATCTGGAAGCCCTTGCGAAGGCAAAAAGCAAATGAAAACCTTAAATTAGCGCCAGAGCTACGCCTTCGACGGAAGAAAATACGCTTTCAGCAGCTTCGGCCATAACCTCTGGGGTTTCCAACGGCCTCCTCCCCTTCAGGGACCTCGCCTCCATCTTCATCACCTCCCGAGTCGCTGCCCGACTTGCTTTCGGAAGGAAGTAGGGCTGCAGCTTCCTCTTCTAGGGTCTTCACCCTCTGAACCTCGGCAATTAAATCAACGCTCCTCGCATATATATCCTCGAGCGTCTGTCTCCGAGATTCTAACCGGGCATGATACACTTCTCGGGTCAGGCACAACTCAGCCTCTTCGGACACCTTCCGAGCCTAAGCATTTTGCAGTAGCGGCGTCCTTCTTATGCGAGATCACAAGCGCCTCGGCCTCATCCCTGACCTCGGATAGTGTAGCAACCCACGCAGTATGGAGATCCTTATGCTTACTGCTCATAGCCCTCGCATCTTCGAGGCAACGCCCGATCGAAACCACCTTTCCCCAGAGGACATCTTTCTTAAAGATTACCTCACTCAGATGCCGCTTAAGCTCGAGAATTTCGGAGTCCCTGGCTCGGAGCTCCTTCCTCATAAGGACATCCTTCTCCTTAAACTACAAAAATCAACCATAAGATATTAAAGTACGGAAATCAGTCAGACGAACAGACAAAAAGCAGACATGAGATACGTAACATGTTCAGTAAGACGTGCCTTTTTCCCGGGATGTCGCCTCCAAGAAATCCCAAAGGCCGCAAAGTTCTTCCTCCCTCTTGGTAGAAAGAGCCCTGAGCTCATTGGCTTCCAAGGTAAGCTTCTTATGTTCGCCCTCACGGCAAGTCAGCTCGGTTTCAAAATCGGCGAACGTTTGGTCATAAAGCACCTTGGCCTGGAACCATGGAAGAAATAAGGTTAGGAGGGAAAAGGTCAGGGCACTGAGCAGAATATTCAAATAGATTACCTGCTCACATAGCATGTCGATCTCAGTAAAAATAAGCGAAATATCAGGCTCGGGCTTTTCCTCATACGCACCGTAAGTCTTTTAGAACACATCTTTATCACCAACGGGTGTCCCCACGCCGAGAGACTCTATATTGGGGATATCTTGCATCTCCTTTGGAGGAAAGGCCGAGTCAGAAGGGGAATCACTTACTTCAGCGACCTCGACTGGGTCAACCGGGGCTGCCCCTTGCTTATGAAGAGCTTCGGAATTGGGCTCCCCTAGATCGCATGCCAAGCACACCTCGGCTCGAGGGAAATTTAGGCCATCGGCAATAGCATTCGATACACCCTCGCATGCCTCTTCAGCCCGAGGCGAGGCAACGATGGAACCAAGCCGAGATTCGGAAGCCGCCGACTCAACAGTATGAGAGACAGTCAAATCCTCTCCCCCTTCGGGTGCTGACAAAGGATCATCTTTCCTTTTGCCTCCTGCTCGGGGACTCCCCGACCCTTTGGAATTAAGACTGCTGAACCATCCTTAGGATCTTCCATTCCGGTTTTCTTGGATTTCGGATGACAAGCCGGCAATCCCCCTCATTTTTTCCTCTCTTCATCAGGTGTTGGAGCACCCGCTTCCCCAGGCAGAGTTTCTCTCATCAAGAAGGCATCCCCCAGACCTGCCTAAATACAAAAACAAGCATGGGGAATGAAAGCGCAATTAGCAACAACCTTTTTAAAACTGAAACTATAGCAGAGAATGAAGTCCCACCGTGATCCTTGGCTTCCCATCGAGCCTTGGATAAATCGCGCCACACGCGCTCGACGTAGGGGCAAATCGAGTCCAGTTTAGCTATGCAGCTTGAAAGATTCCTTACTGCATCAGCGTATGCCGAGGCAGCTGTATCAGCGGAGGAAGTCAGTCCATGAATAAATGTATCCAAAAGAAAGAAATGGGAAGTTAATTAAGTATGTCTACTTATGCTTCATGTTCCATCTTTTGGGGAACGACATCCTCTATGTGGGGATCAAGTCTGAAGTCCTAACTCGGACGAAACGACTCATCCACCCCTAGTTTCTAACCTTGTCTGTGCAAGCAAAGAGGGCCCTCGAGGCCCGGCAACGGAGCTTAATCAGGCCTCCGTGAAGAGTCGGGGACTGTACATCCTGATCAAATGGTCAAAGGTGAAGGGCATTCCCTCGATCATATTCACGTAATATCTGTTCATGTAAACGATACGCCAGAATGACGGATGAATTTAGACGAGAGTCACCTGATATTGTTTGCAGAAGTCGAGGATCACAGGGTCTATCGAAGGCATAGAGGGCAACGCCGGACCGAGGGTAAATGAATAATTATACACACTGAAGAAGTCGGCCTTATATGTCGATACGTCCTCCCCCCGAGAAGGAACCTCCACTAGCACCGTGTCTCCCCAGCGACAGTCGATTTTCACCCTTTCGATGTCCATTATTATACTGACGTATCGAGATGCGGGTTCACATGGCCCTGGATTCGAAGAAGGTATCTCGGCCATAAAATCAGAGGTCGTCTCAAAGGCCTCTGGAACACATTCTCCAGCGATAGGAGACGTTGTTTCATTACCCTCAGAAGAGAGCGTGGAAGAGGAAGGCACATCTCCCTAAGGGATGGAGGCGGAAGTGTTCGCCATTTTTACCAGGGGATTACAAAGAAGAAACTAAAAATCACGTTTCAGGAAAGAGCACGGAAGAGAGGTAAGAAGAACGAAAAACTCTGATAGGAGCCTGATGATGCAATATAGAGGAAGGGGCGAAGAAATGAATATTTATAGAAGCCTAGCATATGTGGTTGGAGCAGACCAAAGGACAGCCAACCACTATAATTAATTCAAAGATTTTGAGGATTGTGTGGATGCGACCTTTAGAAGCCCTGTCTATTACATCAGTCACTTGGCAGGATAGAACTATTTGTTTTGATAGAGGCGCTAGAGGGTCAAGATCTCGAGGAAGTTTCCCTTCATTTTACTCTGAGAAACGCGGGGACTATCTGTATACGGCTAAAATCAGGAAGACCAATTTTACGGTCGACAAGGCATTACACAATCTCATCTCGAAGGGGCCGGAGAACAGCCTGGGGTCTGATGCCTTCAAGGATTCTTCGTGCCCGATATCGGGGCAGAACGAACCGGTGCTTGTCGCAGGTAAGCGGGAAGTTCCCTAGGAGCAGTACTTTCTGACAATACCTACGCAAACAGTGACAGCCTGCACTAGGCTGATTGAGTGGTTGTACCAGCTACTTTATGTAATAATTACACATATGTCATATTGGGATTTTCCCCTCATATATAAAGGGGACCCTTGACATTTTTAAGGGATCGGATACACAATATTGATTATACAAGAACATTTTCTCTGCTTTCTAACATATTTTCTTGATTTCATTAATTACATTTATTGATTATATTCATGGTGTTCTATTGATTGCTCTTTATTTATTGCTCATTATTGATCATAAAGAGCCGTCGTCGCAGCTCTCATAACTGTTAATCCTCCCTCAATTGCATTACGCCGGGCATCTGACTCGACCTCGAGGCCCCGTATACGTCAACTCGAGGCCCCGATTTCTGACCATTCGGTTTTTTATTACATTATCTACAAGCTCTTATCTTATTTTTCCAGTCTTTCACTTAGCATCTATTGCCTAACAACTAGCATAAAAATAGATCGCATATTTTTAGAACCACAAAATCAAATCTAATTGTAATTACCATTTTCAAGGTAAACATGTGGTCTCGCTTTTGCGAGACAAAATGTACTTCTTCGATGATCACTGCTAAGCAAAAAAGCTCGCACATGCGGAGCAATTTTTGCCTCAGCGATAATCGCAGGTGTGCACACATTTGCGCTTCTGTGTTCCCTTGTCGCTTCTGCACAGAAAACATCGCACCTGCGATTGCACAGGTGCGGAAGGTTATCCGCATCTGTGACCTTCCTCCAGTTCTACCCAGGTCACTTCTGCGACAAAATCCTCGCTTTTGCGTACAAAACATCGCAGAAGCGATGCACCAGCAGTGCAGAAATTTCCAGCAACTTTCTTCAAGTCCAAGTTGATCTGTTAACCTTCCAAAATCCACCCGAGGCCCTCGGAACTTTAATCAAATGTACCAACATGTCCCAAAATAAAATACAAACTTAGTTGAGGATTTAAACCACGTAAAACAATGCCGAAATTATGAATTGCGCATCGAATCGAATTATGAGTTTTCAAATCTTCCAACTGCTATATTTTGCGCCAAAACATATCAAATCAATCCGGAATGACTTCAAATTTGGTGCGCGAGTCATAATTCACGTAATGGAGCTGTTCCAATTTCCGGATCGTAATCCGACCTCCATATAAAATTCAACCTTCGGTAGAACTTTCCAAAATCTTATATTTCGAACTTTTGCCAAATTGCGTCGAATTGTCCTACGGACATCCAAATCCAAATCCGAAGATATGCCTAAGTCCGAAATCACCATACGAAGACAATTGACATCATCGAAATTCCATTCCAGAGTCGTTTTCTCCAGAGTCAAACTCCGACCAACTCTTTTCATTTTAAGCTTCAAAATGAGAATTGGTGTTTTATTTAATTTTGAATCTTCCGAAAACAAAACTCGACCACACACGCGGGTCATAATACATATAACGAAGCTACTCGAGACCTTAAGTCACTGAATGGGGCATTAATTCTTAAAATGACAAGTCGGATGGTTACATTCTCCCCCTCTTAAAATATACGTTCCTCCTCAAACGTGCCAAGAATTATTTTAAGGATATCATTTCACACATACTCAAGGGTGATTCTATGTCACCGTAAATTCAATAGGGTCCGAAAACACCATATTAGTGGAGATTATTTCTTTAATCCACGTTTCTAAGCTTTAAAGCCAATTCCTTACACTCCAATCAATATCAAATGCCTGATTTTTTATATTAACACACTGTGTTAGTCTCAACCGGCTGTAGAAATTTCGTGCCCACACACACATTATACGTATGCCATAACCACATCTGATCATAATAGCCGTTCATAGTTAATTCTAGCATCCTCAATTAATCTCATATTAACCAAATTCGTTTTAAATGTTCACAACACTGACAGCAACACGCGAGGAATGAAGACCTCAAATTATTTATCCAAATTAACGAGTCGCGTTTAACGCCACCTGGGCACCCACCTCGTAGGCTAAAACTCAATATTTATAGCACGAATATGGAAAAATATGCACAAAAAATACATACAAAATTATAAAATAAGCCTAATAGGCATGACACCCTATTAGTACTATGGTACGAATTTTAATTCCACAAATGAAGAATTTAAACACAAAATTCACTACAAGGACCTCGTCCATATATAACTTCCACCGCAGCTTGTAGCCTGGTTTAAATGTTTCACAACATATAAAAATACGAGGATCTCGTCCTCAACTCTGAATCACAAGTATTTTGCACATTGTGCCAACTAAAATTTTTTAGTCCCTTTCTTTCTTCTTTTTAACAATTCCGTAAATAATTTTCACAACACATAATGAACCCCCATAGAAATAGGGCATATAATTCGTAAAATTGAAATCAATTATTCTGATATCACATCAAAACCCACTATAGTGAATAATAGAAAGTCACATTTGGACTTATAGCCCTCGATAGTATACAAAATAAAAATGATAGACACGGTCTAACAACATCGAATCTCCCAACAGGGATAAACATATAAGTGGGTTACAAAATTACAAAGCTCACCCATAAGCAGAGCATAGTAAGAGGACTCGCCTCAATATTCAGAACTGAATCAAATTAAGGAAAAATATCCTTTTATAAGAAATCGGGATCGTACCTGTAACGACACCATCTGCTGTAGTGGCCTCAGCCACACGATAGCAAATATACCAACGGGCTGGGCCTCCCCCATTAGGGCACCCTCTACCCGCCTGTCCTCCACCCCTAATTGGCTGTGCACGTGGGGTAGTAACTGCATTGTGGCCCGTAGCCTGAGGGTTTTGATGAAATCCACCTCTACCAAGTCTGAACAATCTCTCATGATGTGCCTAGTATCACCACACTCATAACAACCCCTCCGAGGTTGCGGCTGCTCATACTGAGTCTGTGTCGGATAACTGGAATAACCCACTGTAAGGATGTCAGGTTGGTGGTGCACTATAAGAACTTACTAAAGCCCCCCGACTAACCTGATGTGCGGACTAAGCTGGCTAACTACTCGAACCTCCGACATAATGGGTCATAGATGAAGAGTAAAAACCAATGAGCTCTCCAATGCTTTGAGACCTTTTGGCTTCCTTAGACTCCCTTTCCTCACCTAGAACACGCTCAATCCTCCTCCCAATCCCCACTACTTGCTAAAATAGAGTATCATTTTGCAACTCTCGAGCGATGCATATTTTAAGATCATAATCGAGCCCCTTAATGAATCTGTGGAAACGCTCTCTAGCGGTAGAAACCAAAGTAGGTACACAACGGGCTAACTCACTGAACTTGATGGCATATTCTGACACTGTCATGGTTCCTTGACGCAACCGTTGAAACTCTGTGTGCCACGCATCGCAGAGAGTCTGAGGAACAAACTCTTTCGAAAACATCTCTTAAAATTGAGCCCAAGTAGGTTGTATAGCATTGGCTACTCTACCTTCTTCATGGACTTGCCACCACTGATATGCTGCGCCTGATAGCTGAAATATAGTAAAGGAAACTCCGCTCACTTCCACAGTATCCATGGGCGGAGAATACAGTGACACTTTTTCTAAAAATCCCTACGCATCCTCTATAGGTGTGCCACTGAAAGTAGGTGGACTATACATCTTAAACCTCTTAAGTCTCTTTTGTTCTTCTTCTGATGCATTTGGTCTGACCACAGGCTGAACCGGAATAACAAGTTGTATCGGTAATACACTCGGAACTTGACCAACGTGAACTTGCTGCTCTGGAGTATATGTGGTAGGAGTCTGAGTTACTCCTCCAATCTGTGAAATATTTGGTGCAACAGAGATCAATCTCGCCTGAGTAAATGTACCAAACATATTCAAGAATTGTGCTAAAGTCTCCTGAAGTCTGAGGGTAACAATACGTGGTTTTGGTCCCTGTCCCCCAACTGGAGCTACTGGCGGCTCCTCAAATGCTGCTCTGACAGGTGCTCTAGTTGCGGCACGAGCCCTTCCTCGGCCTCTATTGACATCATCGAAATTCCATTTCGAAGTCGTTTGCTCCAAACTCAAACTCCAGTCAACTCTTTTCATTTTAAGTCAAAAATGAGAATTGTTCTTTTAATTTAATTTCGAATCTTCCGAAAACAAATCTCGACCACACACGCGGGTCATAATACATATTATGAAGCTGCTCGAGACCTTAAATCACTGAATGGGGCATTAATTCTTAAAACGACAAGTCGGATCGTTACATTCTCCCCCTCTTAAAACAAACGTTTGTCCTCAAACTTGCTAAGAATTAATTTGAGGACATCATTCCACACATACTCACGGGTGATTCTATGTCACCAAAAATTCAACAGGGTCCGACAACACCATCTTAGTGGAGATTATTTCTTTTATCCACATTTATAAGCTTCAAAGCCAATTCCTTACACTCCAATCAATTTCAAATGCCTATTTTTCATATTAACACACTGTGTTAGTCTCAACCGGTTGTAGCAATTTTGTGCCCACATACACATTATACGTATGCCCATAACCTCATATCCGATCATAATAGCCATTCATAATTAATTCTAGCATTCTCAATTAATCTCATATTTACCAAAATCTTGTTTCAAATTTTCACAACACTGACAGCAACACGCGAGGAATGAAGACCTCATAATTATTTATCCGAATTAACGAGTCGCATTTAACGCCACCTGGGCACCCACTTCGTAGGCTAAAACTCAATATTTACAACACGAATATGGCATAATATGCACAAAAAATACATACAAAATTATCAAATAAGCCTAACAGGCATGACACCCTATTAGTACTATGGTACGAATTTTAATTCCACAAAGGAAGAATTTAAACACAAAATTTACCACAAGGACCTCGTCCTTATATAATATCCACTGTGGCTTGTAGCCTGGTTTAAATGTTTCACATCATATAAAAATGCGAGGATCTCGTCCTCAATTCTGAATCACAAGTATTTTGCACATTGTGCCAACTCAAATTTTCTATTCCCTTTCTTTCTTCTTTTTAATAATTCTGTAAATAATTTTCACAACACATAATGAACCCCTATACCAATAGGGCATATAACTCATAAAATTGAAATCAGTTATTCTGAAATCACATCAAACCCCACTGTAGTGAATAATAGAAAGTCACCTATGGACTTATAGCCCTCGATAGTATACAAAATAAAAATGATAGGCACGGTCTAATAACATCAAATCTCCCAACAGGGATAAACATATAAGTGGGTCACAAAATTACAATGCTCACCCATAAAACTTTCTTGTGGTTACTACTTTTTGGTTGGTTTCCTCGTTATTTTTCTTCTTTGTTGGCTGAGAGTGAAGGTGTAAACTTTGGCATCGCTGAGTTATTACAAGTTGTTCATCGCTCGCGCACTGCCACCGGCTGATTATTACTTGTCAAGGAATCCGATTTTCTACTTTTTCCATAATATTCTGCACGTCATAACTGCTTATTCTCACGAACGACGCATTACGATTCTCTATGTGTTAAATGTTTGGTAGAATAGTTTAGTTTTTCTCGATTTACTTTTCGCTTCTTTTTATTCTCTTTGTGCGTTTTGTTTGCACTTGGCTATGTTGATTTTTGTGCGGAATTCTATGGAAAGCTTGCCAAGTTTAAAAGCCATGTACGTCTCTTAAACCTTAATATGTTCTTAATTCTATTTGTATGTTGTGGTTTTGTGCGCTAGATAACCTGTCTATAAGATTATCATTTGTTTGATTCGTGCGAGTTTGTTAGCCTATATTTGAATATGTCTCTCACTTGGACGCTATGCCCTTAGGACCAAAAAGGATTAACTTAGTATTTCTTTAAATAAAATATTCTGCCTAAAAGATATATGCTTGCTCCCTGTGATTTGGTTTTTTTACCAGAATTCGTTTTCCATGTTTATGTTCGAACTAATGAATTTGAAGTGATGGATTCCAGGTGTAGTGAGATGACTCACGAATTTTTCCCAAATTTGGCTTAGAATATTCCTTGCTACTATAAAATCTCTACTACCTGAACGTGTCTCATTTTATAACTAAGCCTAGATATCATGTCTGTTAGAATAATAATAGCGGGCAAAGAACAACTTATTGTGTACCTTGTTGATGCAGCTAAAACCATTGAACTCACCACCAAAATGAATTGCCCCAAATCCGGTTTCGTCTCTCTTGGAAACGAAATTCTTGTTCACGAACTAAATACCTTTTTCTTGCTTTTTCTGTGTTTGTATCTTTGTAGGGAGATTATCACAGAGTGTTCTTCTCTGAAGAAGGGGAGCGTTGATTTATTGAGAGGAGAAGTTCTCAGAGAAAATAAAACTACCGTGAAAAACTAACCCACGTTGATTCCCACGCTCCCCCTTACTTCTCAACGTGCGGTAGTTTTATTTTAGGAGTTAAACCTTCCCTAGGTAACATCCCTTAATTATATCTCCTTTACAAAAACAGGCCGGTTCAGTCCATATGGGCGACCCTCGACCCAAATTCGATGTCCAACATCTCCCACTTCGCACATGATGGGCTAGACCCAAACACACGTAATTCATACAGGTAAATAGATCGTGCGACCTGCGAGCATTAAGAGCTACATTATTCTTACACCCTTTTAAGGTTGGTTAATAGCTCTACGTAGAAATCCAATCACATGCAGAAAGGATTCACTACTACCATGAGGATCTTATTATTACTCGCAATACCCCAGATATTGTCGGCTATTCTAGTAGCTAGTTATCCGATCCCTCATCCTCGAAAAGAGGCGAACTCGAGTTCATGTTTAACTTCGTATCCACAATTACACCTAATACCCTCATGGTAAGTGTAATGGTCGACCTATGAATACAAGTTAAATTACAAAATTTTAGTCGTCTTCCCTCTCTACTCGAATCTTTCCATTCCCAATCAACTGCTTTCCTAGACATGCACTGCATTGCCGAATCAATCATGGCTATTAGTGGCATGCTAAAGTAGCAACACTGATTGGCACTTCAAGAGACAGTAAAAGGTCAAAGGGTATTTCAATAAAAGTTACTCTAACTTCTTTGGGATCTCACACAATGAAGAAGCAGGGATTCATTCTTCCACTATCCCATGGTCGATAGCACACGTTGTATGAAACACATGTCACGGTGTTCTCACCTTATATCGGCGCGTGTGTCTTATTATTTTATTCATCCAACACCATACAGATCTTGATCTAGACACCTTCAAGTTTCTAACCCGAGTTTCTTACTTCAATAATCCTCAAACCATCTTCTTAGAGAAACTCGTATCTGGCTTACAAAACAAGTCATAATCGAATAGTGAAATTCGTAAGCTATCAAGAACGACCTCTACAAGTAAATATAACCCCGTATTATCCAAGGTTCTATAAGGTCTCATCTCTTCACGATTCCTAACACAAGAGGCGATTGCTCGTGTGAGAGAGCCAATCTCGCGACTTGTTCGACACACTTTATCAACAAAATATTCATCACATGCATACAAGATATAAGTACAAATTCAATAGTCAAATATTGATGAGTGTATTATAATACTTAAGTCGTTTTACAATACATAAATATATTCATATCCTTCGCAATCCTAGAGCCATAACATGTTTCTCAAACAGGTCTCTAGATATTGCCTTTGTAAAAGGATCAGCTATCATGCTTCGCGTAGGAATGTACTGTAAATTTATCTCTCCACTTGCTACCATGCCTCTTACAAAGTTATACTTGATGTCAATATGTTTGGTCTTGCTGTGATACTTTGGATCTTTTGTATATGCAATAGCCGCTTGACTATCACAATATAGAGTCCTGGCACCCTGAGAGTTCTTTGCAATATCCAAATGCTCAAAGAACCTCTTCAACCAAACAACTTCTTGTACTGTAGAAGCACAAGCTATGAACTCGACTTCTATTGTTGAAAGGAATGTACAAGTTTGTTTCTTACTTTTCCATGATATAGCAAACCCATTAAGTAAGAAGGCATAACCGGATGTTAATTTTCTATCGTTCCGATCACCAGCCCAATCAGCATCTGTATATCCTCTCAAGTATAAATCATTTCCACTATAACATAGTGAATAATTTGTAGTTCCCTTCAGGTATCTGAAAATTCTCTTCACAACTTTCCAATGATCTCTTCCAGGATTGGATTGATACCTGCTAACCAGACCTACGACATAACAAATGTCTGGGCGAGTACATATCATAGAGTACATCAAGCTCCCGATAGCACTTGAATATTGAACTCGAGACATGTCTTCCTTTTTATTTTCAGTATTGGGACACATTTCAAGGCTTAAAGTTTCACCTCTTGCAATAAGAGTATCCATGGATTTGCAACCATTCATGCGAAACGCTCCAAAATTTTCTTTATATAAGTTTCTGGAGATAGACTCAATAACCTTTTGGAACGGTCTCTTTGGATCTTAACTCCAGGGATATATTCTACCTCGCCCATATCTTTCATGTCAAATGACTTTGAAAGCCATGACTTGATAGTTTTCAAATACTCCAAATTATTTCCGGCCAATAAAATATCGTCCACATAAAGAGAAAGAATTACAAACATCCTATTGGACTTTTTCACATAAATGCAATGGTCTTCATCGATCATGGTGAAATAATATGAGATCACCTCCTTGTGAAATCACAAATACCATTGCCTTGAAGATTGCTTCAGGCCATAAATAGATCTTTTCAATTTGCAGACCTTCTTTTCTTGGCCTTTAACGATGAAGCCTACAGGTTGTTCCATGTAGATTTGTTCGTTTAGTTCTCCATTGAGAAAAGCTGTCTTCACGTCCATTTGATGTAATTCCAAATCCAAACGTGCAACAATAGCCAAAAGTAAGAGAATTGAGGTAAACTTCACAACTGGTGAAAATGTTTCCTCATAATCTATTCCAGCTTCTTGAGTAAAGCCTTTTGCCACCAATCGTGCCTTGTATCTTTCTATTGACCCATCCGCTTTGCGTTTAACTTTGAGAACCCATTTGTTCCCAATGGCTCTATGCCCAGGCGGAAGATCAACTAAATCCCAGACTTTGTTGGTTTTCATGGACTCTAATTCTTCTTTCATTGCTTTCATCCACTCATCTTTTCTAGGGCTCGATAAAGCCTCAGTCACAGACTTTGGCTCATCCATTTCTGTGGGAGATACCAAGAAAATATAATCTTCAATTTCATAAGTATGTTTGGGTATATTTTTCCTGGCACTCTTTCGTAGTTGAAATTCAGGTTCTTCAGAAGGATTTTGGGATTGGGAGTTCCCACTCCCAATCCCACTCGGATCAAGAATAAGATCTTGATCAATTTGATTATCAACTGTGTCAGAAGACACTTGCTGGCTATCTGAGTTCAACATTTCATAAAGAGGCTCTCCATTCTTTACCTCGCCCTTCTTTGAAAAATCATTTTCCAAAAATGTGACATCTCGCGATTCAATCTCAGTAACACTTCCATCCTCTAATTCACCAATGAACACATACCCTTTGGAGTATTCTGAATATCTTATAAAGATACATTTCTTGCCTTTTGGACCTAATTTACCAAACTTGCTAAAAGAATCTTTTACGTATGCTGCACAACCCCAAGGTCGTAAATCCATTAAGTTTGGTTTATGACCAGTCCATAGCTCATAAGGAGTGGAAGAAACTGATTTAGAAGGCACTTTGTTCAATATATAAGTTGCAGTCAATAACGCATCTCCCCAAAAGGAGATAGGTAAATTTGCATGCGCCATCATGGACCTTATCATGTCCAGTAGTGTTCTATTCCTCCTTTCTGCTACACCATTTTGTTGAGGTGTGTATGAAATAGTTAACTGTATGGTGATTCCCTTTTCATTGCACAATCCTTCAAATTATTTTGAAAGATATCCACATGCTCTATCGGTTCTTAAGGTCTTAATCCTTTTGTCTAATTGATTCTCAACTTCATTCATATATTTATTAAAGCATCCAAGTGCTTCAGATTTATGATAGATCAGATAGACATAACCAAAGCGTGTGAAATCATCAATGAACGTAATGAAATATAAAGCACTAGACCTAGCCCTCACATTTATTGGACCACAGATATCAGAATGGATTAATTGCAATGGAAAATCAGATCTCTTAGCCTTTCCAAATGGTTTACGTGTAATCTTTCCAGCAAGGCAATTTTCATAGGTTGGCATTTCAATTTTAGAGAAAGGACCTAGATGTCCTTCCTTAACCAATCTATCCATTCGATCCTGCCCTATGTGACCTAATCTTATATGCCATGTAATAACATCAACATCATTGTTACTTGAATAACATGCCATAACACAACGGTCAACATAATAGTTATACGTAAAAGGATTACAATCTAAAACAATAAAACCATCATAATGATGTCCATAACCATAAAAAACATTTTCTTGAGTAACTCTAAGACCACTGCGACTAAAGTTCAAATTGAAATCTAAATCTAGAAGAACAGACACAGATACTAAGTTTCGTCGAATCTCTGGAACATATAGGACGTCATGCAACATCAAAGATCGGCCACCACGCATGTCCATTCTGCAAGTGCCTATCCCTTTGACTTCAAGCTTTGCACTATTTCCCACATATACATGCTTTGATCTAGGTAGAACTCGACGAAACTCTATAAACGCTTCTCTATCGCGGCTCACATGGTCGGTGGCTCCTGAGTCTACAATCCACACAGGATAAGATTCAGTTAGTAAAACAGTGTTAGAAACACATATAGCACTAAGAGATGCGCTTTGAAATGCTACCTTTTTCGGCTCAGTGCACTCACGAGAAAAATGCCCTGGTACTTGGCAATTGTAACACTTCATCTTGTTTTTATCTTTCTTCTTGTGGAACCGCTTTACTTTCTTGAAATTTGGCTTGTTTCTTTTCTTGGAGGGTCCTTCTCCGATCTCCTTGCCCTTTTCATCAGTTTTCCAGTTTCTCTTGCGCTTGAAGCTTGATCTCTTTGTACCACTTGATTCTGCCACAAAGGCATTAGGTACAGCTTTAGCAGCACCAAGCCGCTCGTCTTCAAGCTCCACATGACGGGCAACATCAGCAAAAGTTTTGATGCTATCATTGTGGGTCAAGTTAACCTTCAAATGTTCCCAGTTATTGGGAAGAGACTGAATCACTTCATGAACCTACTGCTCATCAGAGAGAACATGACCAACACTTTTGAGTTGAGCAATCATATTTGACATCACCATTAGATGTTTCTTGACACCGTGATCATGACGTTTTTTGTATGTGTCGAACTTGATTGTCAGCTGTCGAAGGCGAGTCACAGTCGTACCCCCATATGCCTCCCTTAAATGTGCCCACATGGCTTGAGCAGTAGGATATTGCTTACATTCGTGGATGAGATCATCAGCAACTGAACTTACAATAATTCCACGTGCAGTGGAATCTTTCATTTTCCAAACATTGTAAGTTTCCAGATCCCTCCTATGTTGGGCAGTGTTACCCTCCTCTGGGTGACTCATAACATGGTTAATACTTTCAAGAGCATCTTGCTCTTCGAGTACATACCACATTTTACGACTCCAAATATCGTAATTTTCACCATTCAGTTTGTCACCCTTGTTCAAGTCAGCAATGATACTTTTTGATGCCATGCCATTTATTAGAGACAATATAACAAGTTTAACTCATCAATATATACTTCAGTTAATTTATGCATGTGATTACACACTCAAGTAAATTAATTATAATATTAATTCGACATTTAGTATAGAATCGAACGGTCACTACGTTTCCAGTCATCATCTATATCTAAATATTTTTAGTTAATATTAAAATCACTTCTTAGTGTGTACATATTTCAAGTCTCAGTCCATTACAAAAGGATATCATAAACAATGTATGTAACTAGTGAGACAAATAACATAATATAAATTTCATTAAAATAAAACACATAATAACAATTTACATATTTGCTAGGACATCCATATACCAATCGAACACTAACTCTTGCTCATATACGCTAAAAGGTGCACTAGGCCAAACATCATAATAAATCTTAATTAAATTTTTATCCCAAGGCTCTCGAAGAGAGTCCGCTAAAATAGCTAATGCTTCCCAATAAGTAATTTCTACGTAATTAGCCAATTCAGCTCTTTTTATCTTAAAAAGGTGTACATGTTCGGGAACGGAAACATCAGGACCCATTTTAAATTCCTTAAACTCCCTAAATTTCTTTTCTTTTTCCCTTCGTTCAACCCTTCAATCCCTTAACTCATTTTGTCTCGCTCTTGGGACATTCCTGATGACTTCAGGTTCCGAGTCTGAATTACTATAGAAATAAGTCTTGCAACGGCGTACCCTTCTACGTTGTCCCCTTCCTTGACT
>NW_017677051.1:0-35299 GCF_001879085.1 Nicotiana attenuata
CCAGTTTTTAACCCTTAGTGATAAACGAAGTTTAAACCACTGTTGATATCCAGAAACTCACCAGTAGATAAATAGATAAGGAAATCTGAGCTTTGGAATTAAAAAATCAAATCTGATTGGTTTAGATGCTAGCTGTTTTGGGTTTTATTGAGATGATTAAGTTTAATGAGGTCCGAAATTCCATGTGTAAAGATTTAAAAACAAAAATCAGTATTTCAATATAGAGATTGCTAATGTTCAAATAAGTGTGTTTGGATTTAAGATTGGCAGGCATTGATTTGAATAAGTTGAAATAGTTCGACTACTTGCAAATTGTTAAGTCCAATTGTTAAGTTTGGGCCTGAAATTCATCCGTACGAAGCCCAACGTGAATCTGATTGTGTATTCTTTCTTCCTAGGCTAAGCTTGAAGCCCAAAGAAAACTGCTGAAGGTTTAAATTCACCCCAAGGTTAATGGGATTAATTTTGCAACATAGGTCTTGGGCTTTCCTAGTTAAGTAGCACCCTTGAACTAAGAGGTTTTCCTTTTGTTCAAGTGTGGACTTGAACTTGAGGCCCAAATGCTAATTAATTAGGCCTTTTTAGAGACAATCCTTACTAGAAAATAATAGTCCTTTTTAGGATGGCCTTTAAAAATAAAACGAGGTGCGCCGCGCCAAACAAAATGTATAAACTACGTGGCCCTCTTTAATTACTCCCTAAAATACTTAGAATTCGGGACGTGCCATTTGGCGAATTTTCATGGTCTCCCGCAAAGTTAATAACACGCTAGTCACTTTAGGCGCGTTCTTTAATAATCTTACCTTCCTAAATTCGGGTGTGCATTTCATGTGACCCAAATCCAAATCCCAAAATGTTGAATAAAATGTGTCGAGGATCCAGGTGCATTTCATGTGACATGATCCAAAAACATGTTTTAAACGACGTTCAATTTCCTAAAAAAATAAATAAAAGCGGTAAATAATTTTAAAAATTGCACTATAGGATGACATGTATTAAAATCAGATTTTTAGCCAATTCTAATAGTTTAAGCGATCGTGCTAGAACCACGGGATCCGAGGGTGCCTAACACCTTCCCTCGGGTCAATAGAATTCCTTATTCAGAATTTCTGGTTCGCAGACTCCACTTGGGAAGTCAAAATTTTCTCGATTTGGGATTCAAGATAAACCGGTGACTTGGGACACCAAAAGCCAAACCTATCCCAAGTGGCGACTCTGAAATGAACAAATAATCCCATTTCGAATAATGTCACTTAAAATGGAAAAACTCCCTTATACATTATCCTTCGGGGTATGTGTGTAAAAAAGGAGGTGTGACAGATAGGAGATATGTTGCTACCACAATCCACAAAAAGAAAGCAAAAATATTCAAAACATGAGCAAAAGAAAGAGAAATCCCTAATCTGGGTCACTGGTGGTACTAGACATGTTCAGGAGAAGAAGGCTAGAAGTCCTAAGGCTTGGAAAAGCTAGAGGGTTGGTTTTGGCTTGGAGAAGGTTCAACATATTTTGAAGAATGCCCTCATTCTTCTCCTTTTCCTTGGTAAGCTCAGTTCTGAGAGCATCCATCTCAGATTCAACCTCTGCTAAGCGAACGTTCAGCCTAGCTATCTCAGCTTCCTTTGCCCCACTCTCATGCACTAGAGCTCTGACTTTGCTATTTATAGGTGTCTTATTGGATGAACCAGGTTCATTAGGAATGGAAGTGACCTCATAGTCACAAGCAATCAAAGTGTTAATTCCAAAGTGATCCTTGCTTGTGGCCATTTCCCACTTCTTTAGTGGCACCTTACAACGATCAAGCACAGTAATCAGAATAAACCCATAAGGAGTAGCATGGGCCTTGGAGCCATTGATAACTCTGTCCAGTAGCTTGATGATGAACGCATGCCAGTTGATTTGCCTTGCACTTTCGAGACACTCCATCAGAACTAAGTCCATATAGTTAGCAATGTGTCTTCTTTCCTGCCTAGGCAGTAAGCACTTGTTGACAAATTCAAACAGGACTTTGTGTTGTGGCTTCATTTCACTCTTGTGCACAAACTTGGCCTCATTTACTTCTTCAACATCACAGAATCTCCTAGTAATTTCAAGGGCAGGAGGAAGGGAATCCAGACTTGGCCATCTTTGACTAGTGTAGTCATCATATCCCTCAGCAGGAATGTCAAGAATCTCACCCAGCTTCTCTGCATCGAAGGTCACTTGAACCCCTTTCGCTTGGCTGGTAACTCTGCCATTCTTGACCTCTGCATTGGCCATAAATTCAATGATTTCATTCCTAGCTAGCCTTCCATCCATCTGAAGGACCATGTCCTTCCAGCCCTGAGCAGCTAGTGCATCAACCAATCGAACCATTCCTGGTTCCACCAAGTCTTTCAGCAATCTACCCTTCAAAAATTTTCTTTTGCCAAACTTGGCCAGCTTGTCTTGTTCACCATCAGACTCATTCTCGTCCTCACCACTCCATTCTTTATCCTCAGCAATTCTAACTGGTTTATTTTTCACTGCAGACCTTGTCCTCTTGGCCAATGAAGGTTCAGCAGCCTTAGACCCTGATGAAGACTTCTTGGAAGAGGTCGTGGTCTTTTTAGGCTTTGGGGTCTGAACCTCCACAGTTGTATGTTCCTCCTGATGGACCTGTTCCATCTCCTCAACATCAACAGCCTCAGAAGGCTCTGCAACCTTAGCTTTTCCTTTATCCATCCTCTTCTTCTTGCTTTCAGCCAAAGCCTTTTGTAATTCGCTCTCACTCTGTTTCACCATACTTCTTGTGGCTCTCCCCTTTGGCAAGGGAATTTCAGCAGTTGTTGGAGAAGAAGCCTTTCTTTTCTTGGAAGGTTTTGTAGTGCTGGGGGCTTTTGGTGTTGGGGTTCTCCTTTTCTTTGGATCATAGTTAGCACCCACTTTCTTCAGAAGGTCTGCTAGGGTCTCCTCAACAGATGAACTAGGTTCATGTGCATGTGAACTAAGATTAACCAACCCTCAGCAGCCTCCCCTGAGCCACTTCCCCCTGTCTTCTTGCTACTTTTTTCCACAGTTGCACGTTCAACCCCACAGATAGCTGGTACCACCAATTCAGAAGTGGGTGAAGAACCAGCCACTTCTTTCCCTTTTCCCCTCATATTACTACGCACACCCTCACTCTCCTTTTCTTTTTCACCTTTATTTTTACCACCTCTCCTTCTTGAATCAGGCAATTCCACATTCCTAACAGACCCAACCAGAACAAACCTATTGTCTACATTCTCAACCAAAACAGAACGTACCTCAGAAGGGAAATTTTAAGCCTTCTCAGAGTCAGAAGACCCAGTTCCTTCCCCCTCACTCGCAGATTTGAACGAATCGTCTGAGTTCTCTGAATCTTGGGCTTGGCTTGCCTTTAATTTCTCGTTCAATTTCTTTGAAAGAGCACCAATTGCCACCGTTTTGCGAGCAAGCATTTTTACTCGCCTTTGCCTGGGTTGAGGGGTTGTGCTGGGTGGAGAAGGGGTGGATGAATCAGAGGGGGTAGTTTGTGGAGGAGTGCCTAGGTTATCTTGGGGGTTAGACATTGTGACCGATTTCGTGGAAGAATTTGTGAGTTTGGCTTTTGGAAGAGAGAGCAATTGAGAGTGAAAGAAGAAATTCGACGGTTTAGAGAATTATGAGAGTGGCAGTGATTGTGATGATGGGTTTTTAAATAGAGAGGCCTAATTAATGACTAACGGCATCTTTTTTTAGTCAATTAGAAGTCGAATCAACCTGAACTTCAGGTTGAATAAGCGGTTAAGCTTCCCTAGATTCTAGGCATTTTATGTGGTGAGGATTCTATGAGAGACGAAACTGGTTCAAACTTTAGAGGGAAAGGTTTTTGTGATGATATTGAACATGGGTGGGACTCTGCTCATGATTTAAATATTTATATTTCTAGTTGTGCAGAGTATAAAAAACATACCTCGTTATTCAGATGAATAAATACTGATGAACTAGGTTCTTCATTTAGAATCCTCTTGATCATGCCTCTATTTATCAAAATAGAGAAATTTGTTAGAGATCAGTGAGTCATATCAACACATGTCACAGGAGTATACTATTTACAATATGAAACTGAGTAAAAATTAATCTAGATATTTACACAAGTTCCAGATTTTCTAACCAAAAAATATTTTTTTTCTTGTACATTCTGAGCTGGTCCCATTAGGTGATCTTAATCATCTCTAATTCTAACATGTTCCTTTCAAAGCTTTCTCTACTCAGTGCTTTAGTAAAGATGTCAGCAATCTGCTTATCAGTTGCACAAAATTCTATAGTAATCAATCCTTTCTCATAGTTGTCCCTTAAGAAGTGATGTCTAACATCTATGTGCTTAGTCCTCTTATGATGAACTGGGTTCTTAGTCATACTAATAGCACTAGTGTTATCACAAAAAATAGGGATGCAACCAAATTCAATGCCAAAGTCCATCAGCTGCTGTTTGATCCACAGCAGTTGAGCACAACAAGAGGCAGCAACAACATACTCAGCCTCAACAGTGGATAAGGCCACTGAATTCTGCTTTTTAGAGGCCCATGATACCAGACATGAACCAAGAAAATGAGCCATACCTGAGGTGCTTTTCCTATCCACCAGGAAACCTGCATAGTCAGCATCAGCATATCCTACTAGATTAAAGTTACTACCTTTAGGGTACCAAAGGCAAAGGTCAGAAGTTCCCTTCAAATATCTCAGTATCCTCTTGACAGCAGTCAAGTGGGATTCCATAGGATTTGCTTAAAAATGAGCACAAAGCCCTACACTGAAGATAATGTCAGGTCTGCTAGCAGTAAGATACAAAAGTGAACCAATCATACCCCTTGTTTTCAATTTCCCATAGAATCTCCGGAGCTTTCCTAGCCACTATACTTTTCTTTTTTTATCTTCTTTGTCTGAAAATTGGATTGATTTATTTCTTTCAGGCCCTACTTGAAAAGGTTGGGTTCTCTGTGGGGCATCGATCCCTCGCCTTATTTTGTAGTAAGGCGATTGGATGGGAGGTGGAGCTCGGGCCCTCGAGAATCTGCGTACCGCCACGGGAGAGCATTCTTTGGAGAAACTCCATACCCTTCTTTCGGATCTCGAATCGAGGGGAGTCAATTTCAAGTCCTTCTCTCAATTAAAAGGGAAGGTACCCCTGCGAAGGGGTGGGGACGAGCACTCTACCACACAACTTCTGATCAACAGATGAACCAGTTTCATCTATGTCTAATTTAGTAGCTGTTGCAATGAGTGTGTCTATTTCCTTTGATTCATCCATTTTAAACTTCTTAATCAACTCCTTTGCATATTTCTGCTAATGGATCATGGTTCCATTTGGGTTTTGTTTGATCTGTAAGCCTAAGAAGAAGTTAAGCTCACCCATCATACTCATTTCAAATTCACTCCCCATTAATTTAGCAAATTCCTTACTAAGTTTTTCAGTGGTTGCCCCAAAAATTATATCATCAACATATATTTGTACTACTAGTAGATCCTTACCTTTTTCCCTCAATAATAGAGTGCTGTCAATCTTACCTCTTTTGTATCCATGTTCAAGCAGGAATTTGGATAAGCGCTCATACCATGCTCTAGGAGCCTGCTTAAGTCCATATAGGGCCTTGTCCAGTTTGTATACATGATCTGGACACTCCTTACTTTCAAACCCTGGAGGTTGTTTGACAAAGTTCCTTTAAGTAGCCATTTAGGAAGACACTCTTCACATCCATTTGGTGAAGGGTAAATTCCATGTGTGCTGCAAAGGCTATGAGGAGTCTTATTGCCTCCAGTCTTGCAACTGGAGCAAAGGTCTCATCATAGTATATGCCCCCCTCTTGGCTATAACCTTGGAACACCAACCTTGCCTTGTTCCTTGTAACCGTTCCATCTTCATCAAGTTTGTTTCTGAAGACCCATTTAGTGCCAATTACTGATCTGTCCTTGGGTCTTGTGACCAGATGCCACACTTGACTTCTTTCAAACTGATTGAGTTCATCTTGCATTGCATTCACCCAGTCTGCATCCTGCAAAGCCTCAGCAACATTTTTAGGTTCAATAAGAGATAAGAATGCATAAAAAACACACAGATTCTTTAATTGAGATCTAGTTTTAATTCCAGAAGTTAGATCAGTAAGAATGTTCTCAATGGGATGAGAACTTTGATACTTGTTAGGTTTCACAACCAACTGATTTCTGTTTGGATTTTCTCCCATGTTCTGTTGCTGAGGAACGGGCTCATAGACAGGTTCCATTTGGGAATTAGATTCACCTCTTCTTTGTTCAGCTGGATGGAAGAACCTATTCCTTCTTTTGATGCAGCTTCAGCTTGAGCTGTGACTTCACTCAATTCTTTTACCAGCCCAATAGCTTCATCTTCATGTTCCCGTCTCTCAGAAAGAATGTTAGTTTCATCAAAAACTACATGTACACTTTCTTCTACACACAAAGTTCTTTTGTTGTACACTTTATAAGCTTTGCTATGTGAAAAATATCCCAAGAATACTCCCTCATCACTTCTGGGATCAAACTTACCTAGGGAGTCCTTTCTATTATTGTGCACGAAGCACTTGCATCCAAATGCCCTAAGATGGGAAATATTTGGTTTTCTCCCTTTAAGTAACTCATAGGGAGTTTTCTCTACAAGAGGTCTAGTCATGCACCTGTTAATGATGTAACATGCAGTATTTACAGCCTCTGCCCAGAAGCTGTGGTACAGTTTACTAGAAAGAAGCATAGTCCTAGCCATATCTTCAAGAGTCCTGTTCTTTCTTTCAACTACTCCATTTTGTTGAGGAGTCCTAGGGGCAGAAAATTATGATCTATACCATGCTCATCATAAAATTCAGCAAACTTAGCATTTTCAAATTCAGTTCCATGATCAGACCTAATTGATGCAAGTTGATTACCTAGTTGTTTCTGAGTTTTTCTAACAAAGGCAATAAACATGTCAAATGCTTCATCCTTAGATGTTAAAAATAATGTCCAAGTAAACCTAGAGTAATCATCAACAAGAACCATCACATATTTCTTACCACCTCAGCTCAATGTTCTCATTGGACCACAGAGATCCATATGAACCAGTTCCATCGACCTGGTCGTACTTACCACTTTCTTGCTTTTAAAAGAGGATCTTACCTGCTTCCCCCTTGCACAAGCCTCACAAACTTTGTATTCCTTAAACTTGATGTTAGGCAGCCCTATCACCAGGTCCTTGGAGACTAATTTGTTGAGTTGACTTAGACTTGCATGTCCAAGTCTTTTGTGCCAAAGGAGGGGATCATTGTCCAACACACTTAAGCAAGTGAGTTTATTTTCTGAAAGAGTGGACAAATCTACAATGTATATATTGTTTACTCTTTTTCCCTGCAAAACAATCTTGTCAGTGGTAAGGTTTATCACAAAACATTTGGTAGAGGTGAATGCTACCAAGTTACCTCTGTCACACAATTGTGATACACTGATTAGGCTATATTTCAAGCCATTTATCAAGTAGAAATTCTCAATGGAATGTGAGTCTGTCTTACCAACTTTTCCAACTCCAATGATCTCACCTTTCTTACCATTTCCAAAGGAAACATTACCTCCTTTGAGGTCCTCAAGTGAAAGGAACTGGTTCTTGCTACCAGTCATATGCTTTGAGCAGCCACTATCCATGTACATATTTGGCTGCTCCCCTTCACTTTGACCTACAAAAGAAAATCAGGGGTTAGTCTTAGGAACCCAAACTAGTTTGGGTCCCTTTCTATAGGCAAAAGGGTAAATTAAATTCTTTTTAGCCCAACCTGGCAGCCTATTTTTCCCTTGAACAAATGTTTTGTTCTTTTGACTGGCCTTTTCTTTTGCATTACATTCACTTTTAAAGTGACCAGTCTTACCACAGTGTGTGCAGATTTTGTTCTCAGGAAGTGTGATATACTTTTTTTTGGGATCCCACTTAGGTGCTGGGGTCCCATAGCCAAGTCCTCTCTTATTGCTACTGTGATGCTCTTGTAGCCAGGATAGTGCATCAGAGGACTTATTCCATTTGCAAGTTCTATCTAGTTCATGCTTCACCTTGCCTAGATCTTCTTTTAGGACTCTTATCAGCTCATCTCTCTTGTACAACTCATCCTTCATTTTTCCTAGATTTTATTCTAAGGTGAGGTGTGTGTGATCAGCTTTCTTTTTACCTGTTCTTAGTTTCAGTTTTAAATTTTCAGATCTAAGTTCTAAGACAGTGGTGTCAAGTTCAAGAACCTGGTTCTTCAACTCAGTATTTTTACTATCACTTTCACTGGCCCTGAGTTCCAGATTTTTGCACTTAGCTTTTAGGATCACACATTTCCTAGACAGCTGTTCCTTCTCATTGTTTATGACCTCAGACTCATCAATGAAGTCTAGTAGTAATTCAGATAGCTTTTCTTTAGACAAAAATTTAATCTTGTCTTTGAGATGAATCACACTTACCACTTGTTCATCATCTGATTCTCCAATGGCCATAAGCGCTTGTTCATCTCCAGCTTCATCTTCTGAATCCTCATCTGAGCTTTCTCCCCAAGCAGAAACCATAGCTTTTGTTGATCCTTTGTTCTTCTTGGGTTGAACCTGTTCCTTCTTCCTGTTTCTTCGTTCAGTCCTTTCTTTCTTCCATTTAATTTCCCACTGAGGACAATTCTTGATCATGTGGTTAGTCTTACCACATTTGTAGCAGCCCTCGTTGGTCTGTTTTTCAGGAGCCCTTGGTTTGTTGAAGGTTGCACCTCTTGAAGAACCCTTTCCTCTCATTAGATACTTCTTGAAATCCCTTGTGATTATAGCCATTTCATCATCCTCTAAGTCTGCACCTTCAGCTATTTTGAGAGCCAGGCTTCTTTCCTTCTTGGGTGCATCCATCGTTATGGTTTGCCTTCTCGGTTCATAGGCAGTGAGATTTCCAATCAGCTCATCCAACTTGAGAGTAGCAATGTTCTTTGATTCCTGAATAGCAGTGATTTTGCTTTCCCAAGTTACTGGCAAGACCCTTGTCAAGATCTTCTCAACCTTGTCTTCTTCAAGGATAATTCTTCCAAGAGACTTAGAGACTTAAGTTCATTTGTTAGAGTTGTGAACCTTGTGTACATCTCTTGGATGGTTTCTCCTTCTTTCATGGTAAAGTTTTCATATTGAGAATACAACAATGTTCCTCTTGTTCTCTTTACTTGAGGAGTTCCTTCATGGGCCACTTGTAGAGTGTCCCAGATCTCCTTAGCAGTAGTACAACTTTGAATTCTGTTGTACTCGTCTGGACCTAGTCCACACACAAGCCATTTCTTGGCCTTGGCATTCTTTTCCCACTTCTTCAAATCTTCAGTAGTACAGTCAGCTCTAGTCTTTGTCACATCCACTCCTTCAGCATTCTTCTTAGTAGTAGCCAGGGGACCATCAGTAACAATGTTCCAAAGTTCATAGTCTTCTCCTATGATGTGGTCTCTCATCATGTTCTTCCACCAGGAGTAATACTGGCCATTAAAGAGTGGAGGCCTAGCAGTGGATTGTCCTTCCCAGTTTCCAGGTGGTGCACACATCTTGATCTGTTCCTAAGGTGTTAGCCTCTTCAAGGATAACCCGCTCTGGTACCAATTGATATTTTATACATCAATACCACACAAGAGGGGGGGTGATTTGTGTGGTACCCAATTTTTGCTTAACTTGATTATAGAAGGACCTGGTTCTTCTATGTGTTCCGACTACTACTGTTGCGGAATAATAAATATAGAAAATAAAGAATACAGAGATTTTTACGTGGAAAACACCTGGCTCAAAAGGTGAAAAAACCACGACCTACTTTCCAGTAGGATTTTCCCAAGCTCTCCACAAAAATCACTGAGCCAAAAACTGCATTTACAAAAAACTCTTTTGTAAACCTAGGATTAACTCTAATCCCATTGTGGCACACAGCCTCAACTGTTGTGACAACTTCAAGTTAACTCTAACTTGAAAACTCTAAGTACCTAATACAATTGCTTCTAGATAAAGCTGAAAGGTACAATATTAAAACACCTACTACAATTGAACTAGAATAAAAGACAGACACTTGGAACTGATTCTTCTATCTGGTTCAAGTAGCTTCAGGATTGCACGCTTGAATCACACATAAATTGCTTGCAAAATTGCCTTGCTATTTTGCTCTAAATTCACGTTTAACTTCTGCTTATGCGCATTCCTGTAAAAGAGAACAACACTAATATTTATGGAATTAGTAAAAAGAGATTGACTAGAATACAGAAGCTACTCTTCCTTGGTGGAAGAGTTCTAGTTGGTCTCATCCTCTAACTCTATCCATTTCTTAAGCCGTATTTCTCTTTGTGTAAGGAGTCTTTCTCCTTATCCAATATGCAACATTTTCGATCATAAGCAGGAGATATTGTTTCTGATAAGTTAGGTTTATCTCCTTCACGTGCATCTCACATGTTTGAGTTGATCATAAATGTGCTTCACAAGATGGACCTGGTCCATGTCTGAGTTCCTTTGTTAGTCTTCAAAACTTCACCTTTACTTGGCCAACAGGATGAGAGGCTCATACATTGCAATACTTGAAGGTTGCTTTAGCTCTCCTGTGTGCATTGAGAGGTGTTAGCTTGAGTGGACAGTGATCACTTATTCCTTCTTCCATGTATTGTGCATTGAAACTAGGCATAGAATTTAGCCAGCCTGAGTTGATAAATACCCGGTCAATCTTGGATAAAATCCTACTATCTCCATGTCTGTCATTCCAGGTATACCTACTTCCACTTGTAGGCAATTCTATCAACTCACAATTCTCTACAAACTGGTGAAAGTCTGCAACTTCAGCCATTGTTATAGAGTTCCCCTCCTACATCTTCAATGTTCAAGACAGAGTTGAAGTCACCCATAACTATCCATGGGCTATTCACACTCCCACTCACTGTTTCTAAATAGCTCCACAAGCTTCTTCTTTCTTCCTTAGTATTGAAAGCATACACTATTGTTGTCACGACCCGGATTTTCCACCGTTGGTATAGTGATGGCGCCTAACTTTTTAGATGCTAGGCTAGCCAACAAATAAAGATTTAATACGCTAACCACTAACCAATTCAGTAAATAACAGCAATTAAACCAAAACAGATTAAAGGAGTGCAGAATTCGATAATAACCCAAGTATTTATATACGACTAGCCGGAATCTGGTGTCACAATTCACAAACTTCTAAGAGTCACTACAAATACTGGCTGAAAGAAAGTACAATTGTTCTCGAATTAAAAGAAACAAAAAACTGGAATAACTGGAAGGGGACTCCAGGGTCTGCGAACGCCGGCAGATCTACCTCGGGTCTCCTGTTGGATTGAAGGTAGCAGCTCAACTCGGGTCAACATAGTCCGGTACCAAAATCTGCATAGAAAGTGCAAAATGCAGTATCAGTATAACCGACCCCATGTACTGTTAAGTGCCGAGCCTAACCTCGGCGAAGTAGTGACGAGGCTAGGGCAAGACACATACATTAACCTGTGCAGTTAAATAATATACTAGCAAAATACGACTAATAGAAGCTAAGCAGAAATTAACGGGAGGGAAGCATGCTAAGGGGGTTGCAAAAATAAAAAATCACAACCATAGAGGAATTTAAACAGCTAGTACACCTTGAATCGGTAATAATAAGTAAACACATTAAACAGAAAATGCATGGCATCACCCTTCATGCTTTTACTCTCAACCTCACCACATAATCAATAATAGCAACATGCACGGCATCACCCTTCGTGCTTTATCACTCAACCTCACCATATAAATAATAGAATCGTGCACGGCATTACCCTTCGTGCTTTATCACTCAACCTCACCATATAAATAGTAGAAACGTGCAAGGCATCACCCTTCGTGCTTTATCACTCAACCTCACCATATAAATAGTAGAAACGTGCACGGCATCACCCTTCGTGCTTTATCACTCTACCTCACCAAAACAAGAGACAACAATGATAGGGAGATAGAAATAACAACAAGTCTTACTTCAACACTTAGTTCCACAATACCAATATCAACTTTGAGTAAATGTTCAACCAATACCAAATCCAATAAAACATGATAAGAAATTACTCAACACATCGAATAGCTAGTCTAAACATGAACAATATGATCAAAATATACGACATCTACAAGAATAAGACTCACTCACATGCTATGACTCGACAACAACGTATAGGTACTCGTCACCTCACATATACGTTGTACTCAATATCCAAACACGTAATAAGTAAGCAAATAACACCCAATCCCTCAAGCTAAGGTTAGCCACAACACTTACCTCGCTCCGACGGCCAAACTCAAAGCTCAAACACCGCTTTTCCCTTCACACGAGCCTCCGGACCAATAGAATCTAGCAAATTACCTACGATTGCCAGGAATCCAAATTAGGCCATTTTGGAAAAAGTCAACAAAAGTCAACACCCGGGCCCGCTTGGTCCAAACCCAAAATTCTGACCAAAACCCGATTACCCATTCACCCCCAAGCCTGGATATACAATTGGTTCTGAAATCCGGCCTCAATTTGAGGTCTAAATCCCCAAATTTCGAAATTCCTAGTTTCTACCCAAAAATCCTCAATTCCACCATGAAAATCCTAGATTCTAGGTTAAAATCTTGTTAAAAGAGGTGAAAGATTGAAAGAAATGAGTTAAGAATCACTTACCTATGATTTGGGGAAGAAATGGTCTTTGGAAAATCGCCTCTTGAGGTTTAGGTTTTGAAAATTTGGGAAATGAATCAAAAATCCCGTCTAAGTCCCTTTTACACAGCCGCATCGCATTGGCGACCTGAGCTTCGCAAATGCGAAGGTACCATCGCAAATGCGAGGACCCTCACACCTCTGCTGCTTTCGCAATTATGAAGAAGTTTTCGCAATTGCGAACTTAATTCTTCGCAAAAGCGACCAAAAGATCGCATTTGCGATCACTGCCTTCCCGCCTTACTTCGCAAATGCGAAGATTTTCTCGCAATTGCGAGGTCTGCTTGGCCCAGCTACTCTTCGCATTTGCGATGAGGAGCTCGCAAATGCGGAACCTGCAGGGTTCGTAATTGCGATGCCTGATCTCACAAGTGCGAGATCAGAGGCTTGCAACAAGTTCAATTATACCAGCAAATTTTCCTTAAGTTCAAAACACCCCGTAGCCTATCCGAAACTCACCCGAGCCCTCGGGCTCCAAACCAAGCATGCACCAAGTCTTAGAACATCATACAAACTTGTTCGTGCGATCAAATCGCCAAAATAACACCTAGAATTACGAATTTAGCACCAAATCACATGAAATTCTTAAGAACACTTTAAAATTCCTCTTTTCTCAACTGGATTCCCGAATCACGTCAAATCAACTCGGATTTTCACAAAATTTTACGGACATGACTTAAATATTATATTAAACCTGTACCGGGTTCCGAAACCAAAATATGGGCCCGATACCAACGAGATCAAGCATTAATCAAATTCATTAAACTATTTTATTTTCAGTTTTTTTAATTTTCATTAAAAATTTATTTCTCGGGCTAGGGACCTCGAAATTCAATTCTGGGCATACGCCCAGGTCCCATATTTCGATACGGACCCACCGGGACTGTCATAACATGAGTCCGGGTCCATTTACTCAAAATATTGACGGAAGTCAACTAAATTAACTTTTAAGGGTAAAAATTATTGTTTTTATCGATTTTCCACACAAAAGCTTTCCGGAGACGCGCCCGCATTGTGCACGCAAATCGAGGAGGAATAAAATTAGGTTTTGAAGGCCTCGTAACACGGAATCAAGCTCTAAAACATAAGATGACCTTTTGGGTCATCACAATTGTCAACACAAATGTAACCTGCATGCTAACATGAGTCACCTAACACGTAACTGCTTGTGCATTTTTAGTCAACAGGTCCACCTTGAAACAGTCATGTCTCCAAGCCATCCATATTCTTCCATTATAGTGCTCACTTAGATTTGTTATACAACCCCAACCACCAAATAGCCTACTATCAACTTGGTCTATTTTTTCAGTCTTAATTTTTGTCTCCAACATACTTGCCAAACCTACATCTTCTTTATTACAAAGGAGCTTTATCTCCTTTTGTTTGTTAGGGGCATTTATACCCTTAATATTCCAACATAGAATGCTATCCATGTCCACTGGGAGGTGTTGTTTTTCCTCCCACATTCTTAGCAGTCCAATTACTATGTTGAAAATCTTTATCTTTATTGCCATCCTCAGTCTCCAAGACTTGAAAGTTGTTATGATAACTCTTTCCTCCTACTCTAATCTCTTGGTGTACCTGTCTAGTTGTTTGTTTAGCCACATTCATAGGCGTCACCCAACCTACTTTATCCTTTCTAGCATGTGGTAAGTTAGTAACCATTGGTCCAGTTGAAGTTTTCAATTTATTAATCCACATTTATTATATATAGTTATCTATAATCAAATTTTAGGTGACTTGATAATGTACAAAATTTAAATCCATATATTTTCATAAACCTAGATCATATATCCTCTCACATCTGGATTCATAAAGAAAATTTCCAATAACAGTTGAACACCATGCCTCACCAGGACAAGATTGGTCACAACATGCCCAAAAATTACATTTTTCATGAAAAGGAGACACAAGAAAATAGATTTAGTTAAATTGATGATTTAATGTCTGTATGGGTAAAAATCTGACCACCAGATGGTTATCATTAAAGGGGACGATAAGAGGTCGTGCCCACGAGGCGTAATGGCGACGAGTACCACGGTCCCTGCCGAGATCAAGCAGTTAGAAAGCTTACATCGCAGAACAAGTGTAATGTTTGGGCAAGTAATGAAGGACCCAGTAATGAGAAATCACGCCAGTTAAAGGCCGTTGGATAAAAGGGAAAAATTGTTAGTATATATGGGAAGGCGGGAGACCATTACTGAGGGGATCTGGACCCAGATCTCGCTACAACATTTATAGTCATCGTCACGGAACCAACAAAGGAGGATCTCTTAGTTGTCAATAGTTTTCTCTCTTCTCCTTCTGTGCTCTTACGATTATAGTGTAAACCCGTTATAGATGTAAGCCTATCATTTATATTTGATGTATGATAATCATCTTAAGAAATATTAAATCAGCTTGTTCTTCTCCAATTTTTGTACTCCATATGTTTTGATCTAGAGTTAATTATGTTTGGCTAAGATTTACCTTCTATCTCTCTATTAATTAGTTTAACTAAAGGGTTTAACAATTTTTTGGTAATAATTTGGCGCCGTCTGTGGAGATTTCTTAGCCAAATTCTTTAGTTTCCTTTAGATCTAGAACCAGCCAGGTATTGCTTCCGGGCTATCACAACCTCACCGTCTCGGTGACAACGCCAACCTAAAAAGAGTGGCAGATAAGTTCTTGAAATAAACGTATCAATCTAGGTCAGATCTTTACTCAAAATAAAAATCATGACTGATGTCTATACGAAACCTATGCCCCACCCGTAACGGTAGGCTTAGCGGGTCATGCACACGATTTAAGTAGAACCATGGTCACTATGTGCTTGGCATAACCGCAATCCCACGCAGTGTATACACCCTGTATACCGACCTGTACCTTCACTCCTGAGGAAGGGATGATAACCTACCGCATGACCACTTGAAAGACCAGGCACGTGCCGCATTAATTTCATATCACGCATGCTGGATGATTTAAAAAGCATGACATGTTCCCCTTATTGTTTACACATATCGGACTGGGACTCGGCCCCGATATCCCAACGGGTGAGGTAAGCCCAACATACTGGGAGCCTAGACGCAGTTAGACAACGAAGCTAAATGTGGCTGCCAAATCAAAAATCGCTATTCAAGTACTAGGCGAAGCGTGTCACCCTACAACACCGCTCCTCCCTTCACCGGTTTGCTAGGCCGAGGTAACAGTCAATTTTATTTTGGTTTTTCACTCTTCTTGGTTTGAAACAGCAACAGGAGCGCTTGCATAAGTGTGCAAACAAGGGGCAAACGCCGCTAAGACACCCCAGAAAATGGTTCCATAGCATGCCATCTCGCAAGGAATGACCGAGCAAAACCCCCCAAGCCTCAGCATATCACAAATCACAGAAATGGCACAGTACAGATCAACTACCGTAAAACACACGACATTCTTCAGTAAAAGCAAAATTGGGCAAACTGGGACTTTCCCGTAAAACACGCGGCATTCTCCAGTAAAAGCAAAATTGAGCGAACTGGGACTCACCCAGGAAAATGCACAGTACTCTCCAAATGAAAGTGAAATTAAGCGAACCAAGATTATCCCCGATGCGCACGTAAAAAGCACGGCGACGAGTAATGCTCCCCAACGGAGATACTACAACGGGTTAAAATTTTGACCTTGCTCGAAATAAACACCCCTACGGCCATCGGCCTTCGCCAAAAGAGAATTCGACCTCGCTCGAATCTACGACGGGTTAAATTTTCAACCTTGCTCGAAATAACACCCCTACGGCCATCAGCCTTCTCCAAAAGAGAACTCGACCTCGCTCGAATCTACGATGGGTTTAAATTTTGACCTTGCTCGAAATAACACCCCTACGGCCATCGGCCTTCGCTAAAAGAGAATTCGACCTCGCTCGAATCTACGACGGGTTAAAATTTCGACCTTGCTCGAAATAACACCCCCTACGACCATCGGCCTTCGCCAAAAGAAGGGTCGACCTAACTCGAACTTACAACGGGTTACCATTTCGACCTTGCTCGAAATAATACCCCTACGGCCAACAGCCATCGCCAAAAGAAGGGTTCGACCTCGGTCAAATTTACAATAGGTCACAATTCGATCTCGCTCGAATTAACACCTTTACAGCCACCGGCCACCATCAAAGCAAATAGGTCGCAATTCGATCTTACCCGAATTGACACCTTTGCGGCTACTGGCTATCATCGAATCAAGTAAGATACAATTCAGCCTCACTCAGAATAGCACCTTTACAGCCGCCGGCTACCGTCAAATAAAATAAAGAGTTCGAGCTCGTTCAAATATGAGCCAGAAACTGACTTCGCCCAACGGGAACTCCAAGTTCGATCTCGAACACAAGTCAGAAACTGACTTCGCCCGAGATGGCGATTCCAAGTTCGATCCCGCTCTAATACGTATGAAAAAGTTGACTTCGCCTACATCGGTAAGTCAAAACCCAATCCCACTCGAATGTTCGAGTAGAAAGTGACTTCGTCCAAAATGACGAGTCTAAATTTAACCTCGTTCGAACCAAGGATGGTTCCACCTAAGTCGGTAAATCGGAAGTCAAACTCACCCGGAACCGAGGATCCAAAGTGACTTCATTCGGATTCACACGACGAGATCCTACTCGATCCGGGCAGGGTCGGACTCCCAATCGAAAAGGTCAGGGACTCATCGCCAAAAAAAAAAGAGAGACTCATTGCAAAAAAAAATGGAGGGAGAATCCAAAGGTCCGCGCCAAAACTAAAAGATATGTAACGAACGAGGAAAAGAAAGCGAGAATCAAAAGATACACAAAGGCGAAGCAACTATTTTATTTAAATATACGTGCGCAACAGCCGCACCTTACAAAAGGCCAAAACAGGCCCCAAAAAAAAGGCGAAAATGAACAAAAAAAAGAGTACTAAAGCTGCAGCAACTTTTCACTCGGTGTTATCACCGCCGTTCTCCCCATCATTGTCTTCAGGAAACCCTTCCTCAACATCAGCGTCCTCGCCAACCTCCGGTGTCGCAGGGTTGTAGCCGCAATTGACACGAGCCTCGCATGCCTTCGCCCGAGATTCTTCAAAAGCAACCTCGGAAACATTGTCCGCCTCCCATAAACCCTTGTATATGTCTTGTTGGGCCTCAGCGTGGACCCACAGTTCATGCAAGTGACAAGGAACAGCGGCGGAAGCAGACTCAACTTGAGCCAGCAATTGCGCCTTTTCGGCCTCGAGGGTCGCGACCCAGTCTCCCAAGTTTGAGGCTTCCCGGTCAATTTTGCCGATGCGCTCTTCGAGCCTCGCCTCCCTCAATGTGGACGTTGCCCTCTCAGACTCCTGATCAGATTTAAGGACGCAGATAGTGTACTCCAACGCAGTCGCTCTCGCCAAAGCCGGCGCCCGAGCACTCTCGGCATTTTCTAGCTCGACCACTTTTCTCTCCATCTCGGCTAACTTCCGATCCCCGTCCATTCTGCACTCAAAGCTTCAACTCTGGAGGCATTCTAATCGAGTTCGGCTTGCAATGATAGCACCTTCGCTTGAAGATGCTGGCATTCTGCAGCGACCCCCTTTCCCAACTCAAGCTCTTCTTCCTTTCCACGGAGCAGCTCCTCGAGCTCACTACATCTGCGAATGGACTGCATCAGCTCCTGATCCCTTTTCCCCAAATCCTCCCCGAGGGATAGGGCCTGTACCTCCCTGAGCCGCTCATGCATCTCGCGGCATTTGTTGTGATATCGCCGATACTTTTCAAGCATCGTTAGAAAAATCTTGGCCCGAGTCTCGGCCCTGCGAGCACTCTCGATCTCCAGAATGTAAGACTAAAAGCAAAGAAAAGAGTCGATAAAGGCCAAGGCCACACAAAAAAAGGGGGAAACAAACAAGGAAGAGAAACTTACCCTTAGGCCCATCACGGCCATGTCACGTGATAATTCGGCGTCGTTGACGTCCTGAAGAGCTCCGCTTTTTGCGGCAGAGCATAGAAGGACCTCCCGCCCTTACCACAGTTCGGGTAAAGCCCTCCTCGAACATCCTAACATCGTCAGGATCAAGGTCAGATTCAGACTCGTAATCATCAATTGCGATGCCTTTTCCCCTCTTTTCAGCCGAAGAAGAAGTGCGATTTGGCCGGGATGACGAAGGGTCGCCCAAGACAGCAACGGCAGCCTCGGGACTTCGTCTCTCTGCCACATCAGTCTGTTGACCGCTCACAACGGGCGTAGCCTCTGCGGCCGAGTTAGCACCACCATTAATTTCGGGCACCGCCAAGGAAAGGTCGCCCCTCGAAGATGTTTCGGCTTGAGGAATCACTTCCAACGCCACCCGTCGTCTCTTCGACAAGGCCTCTCCACTACCAGCATGGGAAGACTCGCCCGTTGAGCGAGCGGTAGAAACCGGAGTCTCAAGTTGAGGAATAACCCCCGCGCACACGGCTCCGGCCACGGGTGCAGATTGGGTAGTGGCCCTCGGCGCAGGTCGGGCAGGGGGTGCCAGTCAACGGAATGCGAGAGGAGGAGCCCTCGTCCTTCGCGCTCTCCCTGCCAACAAAGAAAGACGATCATATAACGACAAGATCGAACCATAAGGCAAAGAAAGCGGGCTGACTCACCAGTGAGAGGCTTACGCTCATATTTCTCGTAGAAGGATGCCCACTCACGAATACCCATTGTATGGGGAAGAGTTGTGTTCACCCACTCACGGATGTCGTCAACTGGCGGGGGAGGTAATCTCTCGGCTGCAAAAACGAAAACAAATCCTTAGCAATATCACCTGGAGAAGAACAATCGATGACCGCCTTGAGAGGAATCGCAAAATAAACAAAGGAAAACTTACGAGAGAAGTTCCACGTCTCAGCAAACCCTGCCGAGTCCGCTACAAGGTGCTCTATCCGCACATAAAAATAGCTTTCCCAGAAGCGGCGATTTGCCTTATCGTCCATCTTCACCACCAAACTCTTGGTTCCTCGATGGCGCACGTGGATCATCGTGCCCCGAAGAAATTAAGGAGCAAAAATATGAAGCATGTGTCCCAAAGTAATCCCTCGACCGGCGAGCTCCGTATACTTGATGAGCATGAGGAAGAGCTTGTATGCGTACGGTGAGAGCTGAGCCGGGCACACTTCGTAGAAGCGGTAGAAGTCTACCACTAGAGAGGGGAGAGGAAGCATATATCCGACAATAAAAGGATACAATATCCGTCCCCGCCGCCGGTACCATTTCGATATGATTTGGAATTCCCCACTTAGCCTTGAGCGCCGTAATCGCCGCTTCATCTATGGTGGAAGGGACAGGTTCCGGTTCGTCTTTGGCAGGGCTGTTAAAGTCAGTCCATAATTTCCCCGGACGAGGTAGTATCTCCGCCACTGTCGGAAATCCTTCATCTTCCGTCACCTCCATTCCCTCTCCAAGAAGGGGCGCATCATTCTCCGGCGCCGGAGCTTCGACGAATCCGTCAGTCTGGGAAGAAGTACCAGCCATTTGTCTGGCTCGATCAGAATAAACATGAGTGATGAAGAAATAGAGAGGGTGATCACGTCAAATTCTGACAAAAGCAGAAGTGTGAAATACTGAAGAAGATGGAAGTTTGCAAAATTTCTCAGGTAAGTCGACAAGCGTAACAACCGAATGGTGGTTTCCCCTATTTATAGGAACATAAACGCCCTGAGAGGGAAACCCAAGAGCCGCCAAAAAGCTGAAAGGGCATAGGAAACGATACGGTGCCTGAGAAACGTGCATCATAATGACGCATAACAGGCATTCATGGCACCCTGAATCGACGTGACGATCCATCTCCGAACTGACGTAACGGTCCGATAAACTCCTTAAAACATCACGTCGCCACCTCGCCATGAGGACCCCGTCCTCGCATAATGACCAGATTTCTCCTAATTCTTGAATCCACAGGGTTCGCCCATTGAACTCGCCAAAAGACGACCCTAACGGGCGGAGGGACTAACTGTATGGGTCAAAATCTGGCCATCGGATGGTTATCGATAAAGGGGACGGTAAGAGGTCGTGCCCACGAGGCGTAATGAGTACCACGGTCGCTGCCGAGATCAAGCCGTTAGAAAGCTTACATCGCAGAACAAGTGTAATGTTTGGGCAAGTAATGAAGGACCCAGTCATGAGAAGGCATGCCAGTTAAAGACCGTTGGATAAAAGGGAAAAATTGTTAGTATATATGGGAAGGCAGGAGACCATTACGGAGGGGCTCTGGACCCAGATCTGGCTACAACATTTATATCATCGTCACAGAACCAACAAGGGAGGATCTCTTAGTTGTCAACAGCTTTCTCTCTTCTCCTTCTGTGCTCTTACGAGTATAGTGCAAACATGTCATAGATGTAAGCCTATCATTTATATTTGATGTATGATAATCATCTTAAGAAATACTAAATCAGCTTGTTCTTCTCCAATTTTTGTACTCAATATATTTTGATCTAGAGTTAATTATGTTTGACTAAAATTTACCTTTTATCTCTCTATTAATTAGTTTAACTAAAGGGTTTTACAATTTTTTGGTTAAACAATATCAAGGTTCAGTTAACATACTATTTTTTATCAAGAAAAGACGAAGAGATGTATGAGAGGAGCCGACAACAGAATTGTAACGGGACCCTAATACTTTGAAATTAGTGGAAGGAGATGTCACGATAGTGAATATAATTATATGTGATGGGGACACTTTGGTTTGGCCCCCCACGTCCATTGCATTTAATGAACGGCCAAATTCTCAATCTTTGTCGCTCTCAAAAAATCTCAGTGTGGAACGGTTTCTAAGAGTGTATTCCACGCATTTTGTCTAAGGCATAATGATTATCTTTAACCCTTTCTTCAGTTTGTAGGACCAAATGTAGAAAAGCTAAGACGAGCCTTTAGTCAAAGTTTATTTGGAGCCACTGTTACTTGATTTTGAAAACTATACATGTTCTCCACTTGGAAGGACGGACTAACATTAGTAATTTTATTTTATTAGTATTTTGGTGACGGTTGGTGGGGTTGGTTGGTGTGAGGGGGGAGGGGAGGGGAAGGAAAGGAAAAGTCTTAGTGAAGATCGAACCTAGGGGTGTACAAAGAAAATCGACAAATCGCACCAACGCGATAATTTAAGTCAAACCGAGAAAAAAAAAATTGATTATGGCTTGGTTTGATTTGGTTTGGTATTGGAGGAAAAAACCCGACCATAATTGGTTTGGTTTGATTTTAACTAAAGAAAGTCAAACCGAAACCAAACCAACCCGACATTACATATATAGAAATTTTAGATATATTTAATATATAAATATACTTATTGTGGTGTAATTTATAAATATTTCTTAAACTTTTTCATAATTTTATCTTTTAAGGTATTATTTCAAGGTTGGACTTAGAACTTCTGAATGTTCCTATTAGTTTTATAGCTATTAATATTAGTAACTTAAATAATGCTAACAAAAGCCCAAACCAAAATCAAATCAATACTAATACTAACAAAAGATATTCAATTCCATACTACGAGCGGCAATGTATTGAATATCTATTTTTAGTTTTGCAATAATTTAGATAAAAATGCATAATCTATTTTTATTTTTTCTTTAGCGTTTAGTCATGTAATTAGTACTCCCTTATTAGTCTACTTATTTTAGCATGACTTAGTACTTTTAGATTATGTTTATTTTTATGAAAGAATTACAAGAAAATACACATGACTTCACACCATAACAAAAAATGGCCCATGTTTTTAAGCCTTACCCGACCTAGCCCATATTGTACATATTTTGAAAATACTAGCTCTTGCAAATTCAAAATCTTTGTTCTTACAACCATTGCTTCTAAAAGCTATGGAGTTAAATCTGTGTTCTCACAACCATTGCTTTCACTCTCTCTTCTTCTAACATCTTTTACATACGCTTCCAGGGACCGTCCGCCATTACTGCTTCTCCTCCTATGTCACCTGGTTGCAATGTAAAAAAGTTGAAGAGTAGAAGTCCACCATTGAAGGCCATTCAAAGCTTTGCTTTAGAAAATAGAATTTTTTGAGTTTGTTAGTTGTTTGGTTTGGGTGTTGTTCCAATTGATTGAAAATACAAAAAGAGTTCAAAGTTTAAATTTGAAGTGATTTGGAGTATATTTGAGCAAGATTTGAGTTAAATTTCAAAAAAGACGCAAGGAAGAAGATGAAGTCAGTTTTTTGTATAATTATATATAATCTTGTATAATAGTGTATATGAGTGTATAAACACATCTTATACACTATTATATACTTTTATACACCTTTATACAAACGTCTGTAGACGAACTTCTTCCACGATTTTCAGTTGCAATTCTTGTTCAAAACCAGTCCAAATCTCCATTAAATTACTTCAAATCTTATATACAACCTCCTTATACTATTTCTAACAAGTCTAAATAACACCCACTCTAAATTTCTCACAAAATCAAATTCGGAATTTAAACTCACATATTTAAGCTTGTTAAAAATCTAATATTCGCCACCCAAATGGATTTGGCTTGTTGAACTAATATTTGAGTCACAGTTACTAATTCGAAAATTAACTTAAAAGCTTGATCAATCTTTTTAAAAAATTAAATAGTAATTTTGAGAACCTATTGGAGTTGGATGTTGAATCTTAGCCTATTATTTTTTGGCTAGTTGGTTGTAAATTGAAATATGTGCTATAAAATTGAAAAGTGGGGAGCCCAGTTGTTCTTATGTGAAATTTTTCCTATTTTTATTATGGCTTTTTAATTAGAAATATTTATATTGCATAATTTTATTGTCTTCATTGTTGAATATTTTAGGATAACGCCATGACACATCTCATATTTTGTATTATTTTCTTGAAAAATACTTTATATAGTAGTATCTTACTAGGATTAAAGAAATATTTTGAGCACAAGTTATATGTTTTGTGCTAAGAGTACTTTACCCAAAAAAAACCGAAAAATCGAATAATCCGAAAACCCGAGAAAAATCAAGATTGAAAAACCCGAGTTTTATTGGTTTGGTTTGGTCTCTAAATTTAATAACCCGACACAATTGGTTTGATTTGGTAATTGCAAAATCCGAACTAACCCGACATATGTACACCCCTACCTCAAGGATTGATGTGAGATAACAACTCTAGTAATAAACTGTTAACTTAATTTCATGTAGCAACCATTTTTAATTTTTGTATTATAGTTATATGAATTTAACCTGTTTACTGGTGACAGTTTACTTGGTCAAATGCATATTGAAGATCCAAAGGATCTTCTTTTGCACAGGTATTTGTACTTTGTTAAGTCATATATCATAAGTCAATTGGGCATATAGAGTTCTGCTCTCTGTGTAAATGCACTAATTTGCTGCTATTCAGACGTTTTCTTATATATCATGCTTTCTATTATGAATTTGAACTCGTAAGTTCAGCTATTAATCCAATTTCGCCTGAATAAACATTGTAACGATTCCTTGTATATCGTATGTGCTATCATTATCATGATAGTACATTTTCATAAAGTTGTTCCATTCAGTGGTAACAATCCCAGTTTCTGGTTTTAACCCGTACTGAAAACTCCATCAGAAAAGCAACCAACATGTTTCAGCAACTTGCTGTATTTATACACTTCTTAATTAGCAATGTTTCAATCCCTGCGAGATATATTATCAGCAGAAGAGACTGGCGAGACTGCATCAAGATAAAAAGCAAAGTTATTTGAAAGATGGAGCTAGACTTTCAATTCAAGTTACATGAAAGTGATCACAGATTGACATCGGTTCAGATTTCCAGCTTCATGATATTTATCTCTGTATAACTAGAGATTGTCTCATCTTACGTATCAAAAAGGAAATATAACAAACGATAGTATCATCTTACATGAGTTATACTTGAAACTATCACATGTCAGAACCCTTATCAACATTGGTATATAAAATATATACTGTAATAATTTTTTCAACACATTTGACGTCTGTGAGAAAGGAACGGATTCTTTTATCTGTAGAGAGTGAAAAGTGCAGCATTTCACAGTAATATGATCTACCATTAACTGTGGATCAATGGCAGCATTACTGGAGATGGGAAAGCCAAGTGTTTTTTTATTTTTTATTGTTAATGCGAGCATTCAAATAATAAATCAGTCAGACTTTTGCATACCTGTCTAGTTGCTCCTTTGTAGTTGCTAGTTCTTGATGTGGACTATGCTAAACCTGCATTGTGATCCATGATACTGGAACAGGATCATTCTCATCTCAAGCCTTTACTACACTTACTCTAACAAATAGCACTTCGATTTTAGTAAAGCATATAATAATATAATCTCTGGTAGTACTTAGTAGACATGATCACAAAATGAATGAATTCAAAGAGGAAACAAGGGAAAATTAAGATTAGGGTAGAAAAGTTTCGGGCAAAACCAAAGCAAACATATCTTATGAACTCAAGCTAATTATCTCAAGTACAGGAACGATGACAATGCCAAGAATCATTTATCTAACAATCATATGAGATAGTAACTGATTTTACCTCTCTGCAAGTCATAAATGTTTTCTCTGCTACAATAACAACAACAACAACCCCAGTAAAATCCTAGTAGTGGGGTCTGGGGAGGGAAGGGTAGTGTGTACGCATACCTTACCCCTACCCGAAGGAGTAGAGAGGTTGTTTCCGAAAGACCCTCGGCTCTTGAAGACAAAAAGAATCATAGAATAGAGTCATAACATTTGAAGGATTTCACAAAACTGTCTCTGTAATTCAATCAACGAAAGTCCAGTTACTTGACATACTAGACACAATTTGCTTTTCTTTCAACTAGTAACACTGTTAGTAGTGAATCTCCTATGATCCTATCCATCTTAGTGCCAAAAAGACATGTTATCTAAACCTTATGGTTAGCTTCTCGTTCGTTCTAAATTTTATGCCTGACAGGGTACATTAATCCTGGTCTTGGAAGCCTTCCATACCTGTTGTGAAAAGTAAAACTAAATGAAAATCCACAAGATAGCAACTGCATAAGCGCAGAGAAGTGAGAACACTCCCTGACACTCAACCACCCAAAAATGTAAGTAAAAATTAGTGTTTACTAATCAACCAACCATTCTTATCCATTGACTCTAGAGAATCTATAATGCTACCAATTCATGATACAAGCTTATCATCCAAAAAGTGGTTCCTAATTGCATAGAGCAACTTGGTTATTGCAATCCTCATCGAACATGCTAGAAACTGAAAGGTTGGTTGTCACAAAGTGGAGTTGCCACAGTTGAAGAGGTCAATCCTCAAATATCATCAGATTGATGTATGCCAAAAGATGACAAAGTTGCAGTCACACTTTATCCCCGTAAAGCATAAGCATCACACATTCTGTTGGGTAGTATGCATGCTTATCTGGGGTCTAGTTCTGATCAAAGAACCCATAGAAAATTTGATTAAGTATGAAGGGTAGTTGCTCAAATCAGCTTATTTCTCAAGAATGCTCATTAATTTATCCAATGCAGGGGTGAAAACAGTAAAAATATTCCTGATCAAAGAAACCAGTTAAAATATTTTGGGAGCAAAGAAGATAAGGAGGACTACAGAGGAGATAAGAGATAACCTTCATAAAGGAAGCAACATGAATTGTCTGTTGACAGAGGAACAAATCAATCAGCAAGACACTAAATCCAGAATGCTGAATATCAATAAGTCTAAGCTTCATTTTGTGCGCGGCTACAGGACTTCCCAACAAAGTTACTGATATGCACAATCCTCTTAACCTTGGCTACAGCCAATAATTGAGAAGTCGCATTATCTATGTTGGCAATAGAAGTAAAGGTTTTTATGAGGTTCTGAAGTCACAGAGATTGAGGAAGGGCGTCCTTAGAATTCAAGGAAATACATTCTGCAACAATATCTCAAAAGCAGCAAGAAATCAAAGGCCACCTTGAACAGGAGACTAATCTACAAAGTAAAAACCACAGCTACGAACAGTAGTAGCTCATCGTTGATCCTCCAAAATTACAGCATCACTCGCCGAGTAAACATGAAAAATCTGGTTAACGAAATCTATTTAAAAAATTCAATCTCTTACAAATGAGTTACTTCATTTTATGCCATTCTTTTTATCAGGTTGACCCTTTGGCCAACCCCCAGCATACATGCAACACTGCATTTAAATTTATAAATCTAAGAGGTATGATACTTTTTCAACATCATTGAAGCCCCGTGGTCAATATAATTTTAATGTTACAGAATGCAATATATCTAGGTATAAACAGTCTGAAAAACCACAAGAAGATCACTATGACAGAGGACTTATAGAACTATGAAATCAAATTGATTGTCATTTCGGCCAAAATAAATGCATTATCTGGTATTAGTAACATACAAAACCACGATGAATCAGCTACTGTTTCCACATTCAGCTCTTTTTTTCCACCATAATTAGACTCAAGTTAATTGGGGCAAGTGCACAGATAGCCATTCTCGGTGATGCTATTTAGAGATTAGCTAGTATTTATTTTGTCCTAAAACTTTAAACTAAAAATCTTAACTTCAGTATAATTCATGACATTTTTATCCTGAAAAATTGAACTGAAGCACTGGCTAATTTCTAAATAGCAGCCCTTTGGAGTGGCTACTTGGTGTCCTTTCTACAAGTTAATTGTCGATTCTATTGCCACAACATGAATTAGGGCATGAAGATCCTTTCATTCTTTTCTTTCTGATAGATGTGAGATCTTCATCTGAATTTGAATCCTACTAAGAGGTCCACTAGAGAACACAAATAGTTAAAGAACAACAAGCTCGTAATATAGAAAAACAAACTTTACGTTTTCAAATTTCTCACGATTTACAAAACCATGCCAGACATTACCACACGACCGCACAATTATTTACAAGCAAAAAAAAGCACAGAAAAAAAAAATTTATTCTTTTTTCATCTTTTCAGGTGTAGCAAAACCATAAGTAAATCAAGAAGAAGGAAGCTTAATGGTGATGGAAGAAGAGTGATCGTGAGAGAGGGGTTTGTTGAGCATAAGAGGGCGATCCTTGGCCTCATCCTCGTCATCATATTCATCGCCGTCGTCGTGAGCGGTGCTAAGGTGGATGCAGGAGCAGCGTTCAAGGGAGGCGAAGAACGCCGACGCCACGCTTGTCCCCACCCAATTAGCCATTCGATCCAACTTGTCGATGGACATGAACCCAGAATTCTGCTCCAAGGATTGATTCTGCGACATTTGTGTTGGCTTTTTTGTATCTGTAATCTGTAGCTGTTATAATGCTACAAATTGAGGGACTTTAGAGTCTCAATTGAGTACCCAAGGAAGAAGAGTAAAAGAGAGAATACGTGTCGCTGTGGTTGCTGCCGCCTGCCTGATAGAGGACGTTTTCTCGTGGACGATGACGGCGTGACGCTTTAAAATTACTACAAATGTCAAAAGTCAAGATGATATAACTGGACTTTACATTAACTACGGAGAAGGAAATTTGCCTATGAACAATATGGGAAATTGTCTAAAATATACCTCCATTAATAGCTGAGCCAAGTGTGCCTTTCAAGTTACAAAAGTAATAGCACGTAGAGCATTAGTTGGATCTAAGTAACATAAAAAAAAATTGATTAGTACCTAAGGCTGCCACGTGTTACCACGTAACTAGTTACTAGTTTATGTGCCTCGCACGTGTGACCCCAAAACTATTGCAAAAATTATATAGGAAAAAAATACTAAAAAAATATTCTTTGTAAGAAGCTGCAGCTAAAGCTGATATCAGTTTTCAGTACAAAATATTTTATTAAGTTTCCTATAAAACTACTATATTGTTGATTGTACTAACAAATTTTTGGTGTATATTCTGTCAGAATATTTTCTCAAATTAATTATAGTTAAGTGAATTGTAGTTATGTCGTAAATTACATTAATATGTGTGAGTATATATAGACAATACTCTCGTTGCCTGAATAATTTATTGATTGTAGTTGTTGGATTCTAAAGACAACTCAAGGTCACGTCCATCTCGTATGCATCATTTTTATCTCGGAAATATCCTCTTGTGAAAAAGAGTTAGTCCTTTTTTATTTTCTAATTGAGCTTTTCTATAGTTTGTACAAATAGTGCATCCTCACAACGTTGCTAATAAGTGCGGGTAAATTATGGAGTCAATATTTTGTAATTATTTTGGCGGCTTCTTCCCTTTCTTTGTATGGGTATTCATTCTTAAATGTGTTATTACGTCATTTAAAATAAAGTAATAACAATAAAATTCGAAAGATCTTCTACTTTTCCTTGACACTGAAACAATTCACTCTTGATGTCACGACCCAATTCCATAAGGTCATGATGGCGTCCAACACCATTGTTGGGCAAGTCAACGCGGAAAATACTAGCTAAACTTTCGGTCACCATTATCCCAAAATAGTTGAAGATAATTCTTTAAGTTGGAATAATTCAGAAACGATGAGTAAAAGAAAATCATGATAATCATACAACCCCAAAATAATACAGTCTACTAATGTGTGTGCCAAGACCTGGTGTCACGAGCATGGGCAACTAGTAGAATATACAAAAGAATCACACTATCCTACTGTCCGAAACGGAATAGACAGCAAAAAAATACAAAAGAAAGACTTCTTCAGGCTGCTGAACGGCATGGAGGAGAAGCAGCTCACTGTAGAAGTCTCGAATCCGCTCAGAGATGCGCACCCGACTGATAGCCAGATGTACCTGCCTTAGACCCTGTACAATTAAGTACAGAAGTGTAGTATGAGTACATAAACAATATGTACCCAGTGAGTATCCCATCTAATCTCGAAGAAGTAGAGACGAGAGGTCGACTTGATACTCACTAGGGTCAAATAATGTGAGGAAAATTTATAACAAGCATGGATAGTACAAGTTATTAGCATTTAATAATCATGGATTAACAGTTCTTTCCCAAGTATTATCATGGATATTCACCTATATCTCAAGCAGATATTAAATTCAGTTCTCAGCGAAAAATGCTAAGCAAAACATGCGCAAGTAACACCGTGGGACGTACGGCCCGATCCAACATAAAAGTCAATTGGGCACTGACGAGGGTCGAACGGCTCGAACCATAGATACATCTATTACCCCGCTCGCGAATCACCCGTGCGACGCGGTCAAATATAAATAAGCGCGTCAACAAGCAACGATAATATATATCTGAGGAGTAGCTACACGTAGGAATACCAAATATTCTCTTCTAAAAGACCAAACAGGATAAGGTTCATTCACTAATCTCATTCTTCTTAATCAAATAGTTATACGAATCCGAATTTATCATCACATTACGAGAATATCACGTAGAGCATGCTTATGGGTTCTAGACTATCCGAACTTAACATAATAGTCGCTACGCACGGACTCTCGTCACCTAGTGCGTACGTAGCCCCCACAAATATTTGTAATTAATTCAATTATTATACCTATGGGGACAATTCCCTCTTACAAGGTTAGAAAGGAGACTCACCTCACTCCAAAGTGCACTTCCAATGCCAAGAACAAGTCCAAGCCCTCAATTCGGAGCCGAAAGATTGAATTCTAGCTACTTAAGCAATTTTCCAACCATTAACGCAAGTTTTCCTAAAATCCGACCCCAGGCCCACGTGCCCGGATTCCGAAATTTTTTGAATGAAGTTGTTCTCTACAACCTAAGGATCACTAATATATGGCTTTTAATTAATTCCATAACAAAGTGGTTAAATCCAAGTTTTATTAAAACCCTAGGTTTAGCTCTAGCCCTTTGATTTTTCCTAAGTTCTAGTGTTTAATCTACCTAAAATACAAGTATTAAACTAAGGATGGATGGAATAAACTTACCTCTTGATGCTAAGTGGAAACCTTCTCTTCAAAGCTCCCAAAATCGCAAAGGAAAGACTGAAAAGTGTCAAAAATGGGTTTGGAACCCGTCTTTAATGAACCTCACTGGTTCAGTGATTTCCGCATCTGCGATCAGGGGACCGCATCTGCGAGAAAAAGGGCCGCATCTGCGAAAATGGGCCAAAGAGCTGGGACCGCATCTGCGGTCTCCAGGCCGCATCTACGGAACCGCATCTGCGGCTTGGGGGCCGCTTCTGCGGTTCCTAGCCTGGCTTACCTGAGCCGCTTCTGCGATGCAAGGACCGCATCTGCGGTCTCGCACCTGCGGTCCAAGAACCGCAGATGCGGTTATGACAGAAGCAGCAATCCTTCAGCCCTTTCTCAAATTTTCCACTTCACTCGAGCCTCGTCCGATTGACGCTCGGGGCTCCCGGGCCCCGCCCGAACATACCGACAAGTCTGAAATCACGAGACGGACCTACTCGAACCTTCGGAACACCCGAAACAATGCTAAATCTAGAATTCACCTCTAAAACCAAATGAATCAAACTTATGAACTTCAAGTTCTTAATTTTCTTCCAACGGGCCAAAACGCCCTAAAACTACTCGGATTGACACCAAATTTTACAAGTAAGTCTTAAATGATATTTCGGACCTATATCGGGCCTCGGAACCAAAATACAAGCCCGATACCTAGGAAATCAATCATTAATTAGTTTCTTTAAATCCTTAAAACTTTAGATTAACATTTATAATAGAAATTCATTACTCGGTCTAGGGACCTCGAAATTCGATTCCGGGCATACGCCCAGCTCGCACATTTTCCTACGGACCCTCCGGGACCGTCAAATCACGACTCCGGGTCCGTTTGCTCAAAATGATGACCAAAGTCAAACTTAGACTTTTAAGAAAACCCTAAGAAATCAAATGGGCATATTTCACCCAAAACTCTTCCAAATCCTGAACCAACCGTCCCCGCAAGTCGTAAATTATCTAAAGCAAGCACGGGAAGTTTTATTTAAGGGAACGGGGTTCAAAAAGGCAAAACGACCAGGCGGATCGTTACATTCTCCACCTCTTAAACAAACGTTCGTCCTCGAACGGGCATAGAAAAGTACCTGATCTGCTGAATAAATGGGGATATTTGCTCCGCATGTCCTCCTCGGACTCCCAGGTCGCCTCCTCGACTGGTTGGCCCCTCCACCGGACCTTTACTGTAGAAATCCTCTTGGATCTCAACTGGCGATCCTTCCTGTCAATAATGGCAACTGGCCCCTCCTCATAACCCAAGCTTTCATCCAGCTGAATAGTACTGAAGTCTAACACATGGGAAAAGTCGGCATGATACTTTTGAAGCATCGACACATGAAAAACCGGATGAACTCCCGACAAGCTGGGGGGTAATGCAAGCTCATAGGCAACCTCCCCAACTCTCCTCAACACCTCAAAGGGGCCAATAAACCTTGGACTCAACTTGCCCTTCTTCCCGAATCTCATAATGCCCTTCATGGGCGAGACTTTCATGAGAACCTTCTCGCCAACCATAAATGATACATCACGCGCCTTCTAATCCGTGTAACTCTTCTATCTGTACTGAGCTGTGCGAAGCCTCTCCTGAATCAACTTCACCTTATCCAAGGCATCCTGTACCAAGTCTGTACCATACAACTTGGCCTCACCAGGCTCGAACCATCCGATAGGAAAACGACAGCGGCGACCATATAGAGCCTCGTATGGAGCCATCTCAATGCTGGACTGATAGCTGTTGTTATATGCAAACTCCGCCAAGGGCAAGAACTGGTCCCACTGCCCTCCAAAGTCAATCACACATGCTCTAAGCATATCCTCTAAAATCTGTACTGTCCGCTCCGACTGCCCGTAGGTCTGAGGATGGAATGTTGTGCTAAGTTCTACCCGGGTCCCCAACTCACTCTGAACGGCTCTCCAGAAATGAGAAGTGAACTGAGGGCCTCTGTCGGATATAATGGAAACAGGCACACCGTGCAATCGGACTATCTCCCGAATATAAATCTGAGCATGCCTCTCTGCTGTATAAGTAGTAGCCACTGGAATGAAGTGGGCCGACTTGGTCAACCTATCAATGATGACCCATACTGAATCAAACTTCCACAAGGTCCGCGGCAACCCAACTACGAAATCCATGGTAATGCGCTCCTACTTCCACTCTGGTATAGGCATCTGCTGAAGTAGGCCACCCGGTCTCTGATGTTCATACTTGACCTGCTGGCAATTCAAACACCTAGCCACATACTCCACTATGTCTTTCTTCATCCTCCACCACCAGTAATGCTGCCTCAAGTCACGATACATTTTTGTAGCCCCCGGGTGGATGGAATACCACGACCTATGTGCCTCCTCTAGTATCCTCTCCCTCAGACCATCGACATTAGGAACACATAGACGACCCTGAAGCCGCAAAACACCATCCTCGCCAATAGAAACTTCCTTGGCACCTCCCTGAAGCACCGTCTCTCTGAGAACTGCCAAATGTGGATCATCGAACTGTCGGGCCTTTATCTCCCCCAGTAATGAAGACTGAGCAACCATACATGCAAGAACCCGGCTGGGCTCCGAAATGTCCAACCTCACTAGTCTGTTAGCCAAGGATTGAATGTCCACAGCTAGTGGCCTCTCCCCTACTGGAATGAATGCCAAACTACCCATACTCTCAGCCTTTCTGCTTAAGGCATCCGTGACCACGTTTGCCTTGTCTGGATGATAAAGAATGGTGATGTCATAATCCTTCAGTAACTCAATCCACCTGCGCTGCCTCAAATTAATATCCCTCTGCTTGAACAAATGCTACAAGCTGCGATGATCGGCATAAACCTCACACGAAGCCCCGTACAGGTAGTGCCTACATATCTTAAGAGCATGAACAATCGCCGCCAACTCCAAATCGTGCACAGGATAATTTTTCTCATGAATCTTCAGCTGACGGGAGGCATATACAATAACTCGCCCTCCTGCATCAATACACAACCCAAGCTAACGCGCGAAGCGTCACAATACACTGTATACATCCATGAACCGGAAGGCAACACAAGGACTGGTGCTGTAGTCAAGGCTGTCTTGAGCTTCTGGAAGCTCGCCTCGCAATCATCGGACCAATGGAAAGGAGCACCCTTCTGGGTCAATCTAGTCAGAGGTGATGCGATAGATGAAAAGCCCTACACGAACCGCCTGTAATAACCTGCTAACCCCAGAAAACTCCTGATCTCGGTCACTGAGGTGGGGCGTGGCCAACTCTAAACTGCCTCAATCTTCTTGGGGTCTACCTTAATACCCTCTCCTGATACAATGTGTCCCAAGAATGCCACAGACTCTAGGCAAAACTCAAACTTGGAGAACTTAGCATATAGCTTCTGCTCTTGCAAGGTCTGAAGCACTACTCTCAGATGCTGCTCGTGCTCCCCAGGCTACGTGAGTATATCAAGATGTCATCAATGAAGACGATGACGAAGGAATCAATATAAGGCCTGAATACCCTGTTCATTAAATCCATAAATGTTGCTAGGGCATTAGTCAAGCCAAAGGACATCACCAGAAACTCATAATGGTCATATCTAGTCCGGAATGCAGTCTTCGGAACATCCGAGTCCTGAATCTTCAGCTGATGGTACCCTGACCTCAAGTCTAGCTTAGAGAACACCCTCGCACCCTGCAACTGGTCGAACAAATCATCGATACGAGGCAACGGATACTTGTTCTTGATGGTGACTTTGTTCAACTGGCGGTAGTCAATGCACATCCGCATAGTCCCATCCTTCTTCTTCACAAATAACACCGGTGCACCCCAAGGAGATACACTGGGTCTAATAAACCCCTTTGCTAACAACTCCTTAAGCTGCTCCTTCAACTCCTTAGGAGCCATGCGGTACGGTGGAATAGATATAGGCTGGGTGCCTGGAACCAAATCGATACAGAAATTAATATCATGATCCGGTGACATGCCAGGAAGATCAGAAAGAAACACATCGACGAACTCTCGGACTACGGGGACTGAATCAATCGTCGGAGACTCTGCGGTGGTGTCTCGAACATAAGCTAGATAGGCCAAACACCCTTTCTCGACCATACGCCGAGCCTTTAAGAAAGAAATAACCCTACTAGGGGTATCAACTGTGGAACCCTTCCACTCCAACCTCGGCAACCCTGGCATCACTAGTGAAACAGTCTTGGCATGGCAATCTAGGACGGCGTGATATGGAGACAACCAATCCATGCCCAGGATGACCTCAAAATCGATCATATCCAGCAACAGGAGATCTGCTCTAGTCTCGAAATTACAGAATGTAACCACATAGGACCGATAGACCCGATCTACAACCACGGAATCGCCCACATGAGTGGACATATGAACATGAGTGCCTAAAGGTGTAGGAGGAATAACCAAGAATCGAGCAAATAGTGATAATACATAAGAATAGGTGGACCCTGGATCAAAAAATACCGAAGTATCTCTACCGCAGACGGAGATACTACCTGTGATGACGGTATCTGAGGCCAATGCATCTGGCCTGGGTGGAAGAGCGTAGAATCTGGCTGGAGCGCCAGCTGGCTAGCCTCCGCCTGACTGAGCAGCAGCTGGCTGACCTCTCCCTGCCTGACCTCCACCTCTAGGACGGCCCCGACCAGCCTGCCCTCCACCTCTAGGTGGATAGCCAGCTGATGCTGAAATCATGGGCTGCTGACCCTGCTGTACTGCCTTGCCCCAAAGCCTGGGGCAGGTCCTCTTCAGATGACCCGGATCTCCACACTCGTAGCACACTCTCGGTACCATAGCCTGCTGCCCTGGAGTCTGAGCCTGCTGACTCGAACTACCACTGGAACG